>NC_047024.1:3201882-3501882 GCF_902652985.1 Pecten maximus | reverse complement strand
TAACTCTCCCTACAGCCAGTCGTAACTCTCCGTACAGCCACTCGTAACTCTCCGTAATGCCACTCGTAACTCTCCGTACAGCCACTCGTAACTCTCCGTTCAGTCGCTCGTAACTCTCCGTACAGTCGCTCGTAACTCTCCGTACAGCCACTCGTAACTCTCCGTAATGCCACTCGTAACTCTCCGTACAGCCACTCGTAACTCTCCGTACAGCCACTCGTAACTCTCCGTACAGTCGCTCGTAACTCTCCGTACAGCCACTCGTAACTCTCCGTACAGTCGCTCGTAACTCTCCGTACAGCCACTCGTAACTCTCCGTACTGTCACTCGTAACTCTCCGTACAGCCACTCGTACTCTGTGTCGTTACCTGGGAGACGGTATAATATATGTCCGTGTAGTTTTCCGGTACTGCACATAAATTGCGTCGTCGTTGTGCAAGGAAACGCCAACACCTTCACACATAAAAGAAATCGCTTTGATGAATCCCACTCGACCAGCGTCGCTCGGGGCACAGCGACCTAAATTTCTGGGTCATACCAGCTTGATGTAACATTTAGTTTGTAAATTATTTCAACTCGAGGAAATACGTATCGTTCTGGACGACATGACCTCAACTCTCCTCGTTCTTAAACGTTTTGTTCCCTTCATTAAACGGTAATAGCGATGGCTTTTTACCTAGTCCCATTCGTTATTTTCTCTGTTTTCCCCGATGACTATGACACAAAGAATATATGAAACAGCGTACGGAATATTTCCAGAAGACAAAAACGTCTTTATTTGAAGGAGATTTAGCATTCCGAGGACATGTTTCAAAATTGAATATTACTTAACAAGAATGTTTTTAAAACTGTGTGGGTGATTTACCAAACTGACCACCCTGGTGTCATTAGTAGGTGATGCTGCGGGTCCATTTGCTCATCATCTAAACACGCATAAAACAGTGGCCCTAAGCTTTTCAGCGGATTGATAAATGCTAAACTCTTAATTATAAATGAGCCTTGTTTGCATCAAATGAGCTATTTTCTTTCTTATGCAGCTGCAGACAGAGTCTACATGTACCGACAATCCGTCAAAAAACGACCGCCGTTACGGGTTAGAGTTTAGAAGGACTGTGAAACATGTCGGATTTCACTTTGTACATTGATAAGTTCGGATTTGACAGTGAAAACACGGGTCCACCCAGATATCAGCTTTACAACATTTCTCAAATCCTTTTTGATAGAGATAAAAAAGACGATTAAAGTCGGAGTTAATAATAGTTGTCAGTTTGTGTGTGTACACCACCACCAGAGGGGCAGTGGGTCTGGCCTTCAACACAGAAATACCGTATTTGTCTGCTTAATTTTAATCTAAAAATGGGCACTGGGGTCTGTTGTATTGGGGACAAATGGAAACGTTGCAAAATGTTCAAACTACGGATGAAAAATCGACTGCGGTTGATGTTTATTAAATATATAATGTATATAAACAATATTAAACATACAAAACACATGTATGTCCTGAAATATAGAAATACCGATATATCTTAAATACATAATCCTGATTTGCGCAACACTTAATCATCCGTCGAAGATAAATGGTACAGGTCTGAGCAAACGACAGCTATCATGCATTGTACATGGCATTGTTATAACGTGTAAGTGAATATCATTGATAGCGATGATAATCACACACAGATCCACGCCAGTCTCGTTTACTGACCCCCCGTGTGAACGAGGCCTAGTCATCGGGAAGGTGTCGTTGGGCTGGGTTCTCATTCAGGCTAATTAAGATAAGGGGCACCTGTTTTACCTGGTCGGTTGTATATATCTGCACACCACCCATACGTGGGAATACACCTATATAGCACTGCAATCTCAATTCTACCATAATTAAGTGATATATCTTAAACAACAGCCATTTTCCGGATAAAGGTCGGATCTGGATTTAGAAATCCTAATCTACGTCGAAACGAAGCTTTGAAGGTTGACGGCTTTATTAATGCAGTCTCACACCTTGGTGTGTCGTCCGACAATGTTGACCGGCCCATTACAACTACATAACATCTGTTTCTCTTGTCATGTCCACTTCACCTCCGGACCTTACACTGACCAACGCATATTTATGTAAATTAGTCATGCGCAGATAATCACTGCAACTCCGTGTCCGATCGTCGTCTACAGCAATTAGAGGGTATTTTTGTAAATAATGGAGGATGTAAAAATATAATACGCGCTAGAGTTTTTCCCATAATTATATACCTTCTCTCATTGAAGAGTTCGTTTGATGTGATGCATCACTAATCTGACCGACAGTCCAGATGGGAGGTAGTTGGGCTTTGTGGATGACCACAATTCAGTCCGTCCTGTCTTTGTATGTAAAATATTGAGACATCTTTCACGAGAGTCGTGTGTCGATCTGAGGTGAACGAGGACGCGTGCGTGAGGATAATTCTCTCTTGTTAAAAACTAATTGTCATGGTTCAGTGCTCAGCGAATAACTGGAACTCGGAAATAAATTAATTCGTTTTTGTATTAATTAAGTTTTTAACGGTGATAATACAAATCCTTCTCCGTCTGTGTCTCGGGAAATCCACGTGGAATTGTGATAGCGCATGCCGGTAATGTTCGGTGGATTAACTTTGGACAATGTGGTCGAAATCATTTTTTTCGAAAGCTGAAAAAATCTTAATCTTACACCACGGACTCTTATCCGTGATTAAACCTTACACCACGGACTCGGGTCCGTGATTAAACCTTACACCACGGACTCGGATCCGTGATTAAACCTTACACCACGGACTCGGATCCGTGATTAAACCTTACACCACGGACTCGGGTCCGTGATTAAACCTTACACCACGGACTCGGATCCGTGATTAAACCTTACACCACGGACTCGGATCCGTGATTAAACCTTACACCACGGACTCGGATCCGTGATTAAACCTTACACCACGGACTCGGATCCGTGATTAAACCTTACACCACGGACTCGGGTCCGTGATTAAACCTTACACCACGGACTCGGATCCGTGATTAAACCTTACACCACGGACTCGGGTCCGTGATTAAACCTTACACCACGGACTCGGATCCGTGATTAAACCTTACACCACGGACTCGGATCCGTGATTAAACCTTACACAACGGACTCGGGTCCGTGATTAAAACTTACACCACGGACTCGGGTCCGTGATTAAACCTTACACCACGGACTCGGGTCCGTGATTAAACCTTACACCACGGACTCGGGTCCGTGATTAAACCTTACACCACGGACTCGGACCCGTGATTAAACCTAACACCACGGACTCGGATCCGTGATTAAACCTTACACCACGGACTCGGATCCGTGATTAAACATTACACCACGGACTCGGATCCGTGATTAAACCTTACACCACGGACACGGATCCGTGATTAAACATTACACCACGGACACGGATCCGTGATTAAACATTACACCACGGACTCGGATCCGTGATTAAACCTTACACAACGGACTCGGATCCGTGATTAAACCTTACACCACGGACACGGATCCGTGATTAAACCTTACACCACGGACTCGGATCCGTGATTAAACCTTACACCACGGACACGGATCCGTGATTAAACCTTACACCACGGACTCGGATCCGTGATTAAACCTAACACCACGGACTCGGATCCGTGATTAAACCTAACACCACGGACACGGATCCGTGATTAAAACTTATACCACGGACACGGATCCGTGATTAAACCTTACACCACGGTCTCGGATCCGTGATTAAAACTTATACCACGGACACGGATCCGTGATTAAACCTTACACCACGGACTCGGATCCGTGATTAAACCTTGGATTCAGATCCGTGATTAATTTTATTCCTACCAAGAAATAAAACTACAGTTTTCATCATAAAAAAATTTCATCGCGCGATTTCAAATCAACTTTCGTCAAAAAACATTCTGTCTGTAAACTCATTTTATGTTTAAATTGTCCACTTAAAAGTAAATGTTGTTGTCACTAGAGAGTCATATAATTCCTTAAATATGTGCACGTGTAAATGATATATGGAAATCGTTTATGAAAGAAAAACATATCGCCACGATCTGTGAGAAATGATGATTGCGGATTGCGTGGGAATTTGTATGGTTGATAGTAGATAGAGAGTGTAAGAGTTTCGTAGTAGTAGTAGTAGTGGACGCCTCTTATCTCAAAATACAATTGTGTTTTCCCCTAATATTTAGAATTGGTACACGAACATTTTAACCTCACGGAGATTGCCCTGAAGTCAAAGTCTGAGAATGTTTAAATCCATGCTGTGGTAGTTGGGGACTGCACTTTTCGAACTAATGATTGAGCGGCCGGGATTACAGGCTATATTGGTATCACATGTGGCACATGACTTTACAAAAGAGTTTTACCTTTTGTCCACACGAATTATCTCAAATAAAAACACGAGTTTTGTTAAAGTTCACTGATTATGTTAAATGCACGTGCTATTGAAATAAAATTTCAATATTTGAATTTGAATTATTTTAATCACAAATGTTTTCACGGCGTGTTTAAACATCGGATTTTCAAAGTAATGGGAAACGACTTTTAGAAATATGTTGATTTGTAAAATGGTGAAGACTTCAGAAGGACTCTAGTTATAGGTCACTGTAAGTGGTTTCAATTTCAAATCAAATACGGTGATGTAACTCTTAACATAGTATCCTAGTAGAAATTCATGAATCCTTAATAAATACGTATTACCAGTAAGCGTGTGACATTTACATTCTATAGAAAAGGCGGTGCTACTCCAAACACTTCAAAAATAAACTCGCTATACATAGACGTGTATAAAGTTTATATATAGTCGAGTGCTAGGTATTAAAAACACATTTTTCATATTATATTAGTTTTGATAGCGATCCCGCGGTCTTTGAACACTCGTCTTTACTGGAGTATGTAAAACAGGCCCGTTATATTTCTGACATTTAGCAGTACACCAGCCCCGAACACGTCACTTCCATGATCAGAAAGTTAAACAGTTATAATACTGATAATATCGCCAATGTATACCGGGAGTAAGAGAGAAAAAAGACATTAATTAACATAACTGTGTTATATTTTATCGTGTTTACGAAATAGTTGGCTCTTGTCTATTTTGTAAGTCAGTTGGTTACAACATGGACTCGGATCCGTGATTAAACATTACACCACGGACTCGGATCCGTGATTAAACCTTACACCACGGACTCGGATCCGTGATTAAACCTAACACCACGGACTCGGGTCCGTGATTAAACCTTACACAACGGACTCGGATCCGTGATTAAACCTAACACCACGGACTCGGATCCGTGATTAAACATTACACAACGGACTCGGATCCGTGATTAAACCTAACACCACGGACTCGGATCCGTGATTAAACCTTACACAACGGACTCGGATCCGTGATTAAACCTAACACCACGGACTCGGATCCGTGATTAAACCTAACACCACGGACTCGGATCCGTTATTAAACATTACACCACGGACTCGGATCCGTGATTAAACATTACACCACGGACTCGGATCCGTTATTAAACCTAACACCACGGACTCAGATCCGTGATTAAAACTTACACCACGGACTCGGATCCGTGATTAAACATTACACCACGGACTCGGATCCGTGATTAAACCTAACACCACGGACACGGATCCGTGATTAAACCTTAAACCACGGACTCGGATCCGTGATTAAACCTAACACCACGGACTCGGATCCGTGATTAAACCTAACACCACGGACTCGGATCCGTGATTAAACATACACTACGGACTCGGATCCGTGATTAAACATTACACCACGGACTCGGATCCGTGATTAAACATACACTACGGACTCGGATCCGTGATTAAACATTACACCACGGACTCGGATCCGTGATTAAACCTAACACCACGGACTCGGATTCGTGATTAACCTTACCAAGAATTGAAACTACAGATTCCATCATTAACATTTTCATCGCGCGATTTCAGATAAACTTTCGTCAAGAAACATTCTGTCTGTAAACTCATTTGTATCTAAATTGACCAATTAAAAGTAAATGTTGTTGTCACTAGAAAGTCATATAACTCTTTAAATGTTCGTACGAGTAAGTGCTATATGGAACTTATTTATGAAAGAAAATCATATGTTTTCAGCCACGTGCTTCGTGAATGTTGTAAAACAATCTTCCTGACAGGACCAGCTTAGGTATGCCTGTTATTATATATAGGAACAAAAGATCTCATTCGTGATTACAAAGTCTGTAGATTCCATTTTCTTTAATGATGGTTCTCCTTTGTGTATATTATTTTGTACCTGAAACGAGGCCGTTATTAAATTAATAACCCTCACAGTACACCACAGGGTACCGTTCTATCGTAATTAATATTTCATTAACTGACATTTATGATGAGAGCCTCTATTTAGTCTGAAGAATTCCGTGAATGTTATCGACAACATGCAGCATGTCAATCACCCGCCAAAATGTGTGAACGAACAGCATGCCGGGAAATTATTACAATGGACGTGTTTGGATCATCACAAGTTTGGCGTGTCAGTCCCCAGTGATAGGTCTTGTCTAAACAGGATATATTTTCTATATGTAACTAGTTTTATTTTTATAAACTGTTTACAAATTAGAAATAATGTTGAAGGTTGATATGCTATAAAATGGACGACACTAAACCTAGTGATCCGCGAGGAGAAATTCGACCTCGACATTTTGACGAGTAATACTCACCAGCCCCATGTTTATTGTTTCCAGTGACAGAGATTTGAAGGTTTATAATTTATGTGTAGGCTTAGCGATGTCGCCGTGGGCTACCTGGCTCTCTCCCGAGTTTATCTACCACTTCCCAAACAGTAATAACATCATATTTCTAGCTATTGTTACAAGAAAAAATGTATCAAAGAAATGTCTTAGTTAAAATTTGAATATGATAATATTTGAATATATGGACGTTTCTCGCCTGCGTTAGAACTGACAACGTCTAAAATTTGCCGTCGGCAAAGACGTGTGCAATTTCTGTATAAGAGAGGGTCTTGGTTTCTATTGACGTACAGGTAGTGATACAATGATATAACATATTATCTATTTAGAGAAACGAAATCAGAATACCGAAAGTGTAAGCATTGTCAATCACACACAAATGACCCGACATTAAGTTCAGTCAATCACAGCGCGCGACTTATACTTGTAGGCATCTTCAAACTTACCCGTGACTGCTAAATCACAGTCGCCCGGGTGCTTACATTAAAATTACATGGATATTTTAAAATGACGGCCGTTTGTTTGATGACGTTGTCTGTTTGTATCATGGATACAGATAGTGTACGTAATACACAGCTAATTAGTACACTCGACAAGACTTTAATTGAATGTAGTAGAATAGCGGGATACCACTCCAGTTCTTACTATTTACACAGTAAATCTGTAGTAAATATGGAGGAGTTTTTCCTGTAAAATCTACGACATGTCGGCCGAGACAGTATTACATGCTTAACCAAGTCAGGGCAGAAACGAAATTCTGTTTCGAAATATCTAAGAGTAATTAATATTTCCATGGGGTTCGAACCATGGTGATGATGTTATACTAAGACACAAGCCGCGTTTTATTATCAATTTGATAAAAATAGGGAAATGACCGTTATTGTGCGGATAATATTAAAGTAAGGAGCTAAAGCAGTGTCGTGCTCAAGGGACGTAGATGTTCCGTGCGCGCGATAAGCCGCTATGGTAAATATTTGATTGCCACTAGTATGAACACAATAATTGTACACAGTGTTCACGAAGAGTTAGAAAGAAGGTTGAATGTTGTGTTATTCTAATAAATATTTGATTGTTATTACGTTCTGCCTTAAAACACGACAAACAATTGTTACGTACACGTGTAGAAATGGAGAAAGACAAACTATTGTTACGTACACGCGTAGGAATGGAGAAAGACAAACTATTGTTACGTACACGCGTAGAAATGGAGAAAGACAAATTATTGTTACGTACACGTGCAGGAATGGAGAAAGACAAATTATTGTTACGTACGCGTGTATCGATATCCTTGAAAAATTCACTTAAGCAGGCTCTAACAGATTGAGTTTGTCAGACGAGCCTGCTGATTGGACCAGCTACAAATGTACCAAATGCAGACGGACCTCCAATAAATCATTTTGTAAAAAAAAAATCGGGTTGCGTAGATTGGTGGAATGGTTTTCTTAGCTCTAAGTAATACCAAGCATGTTCTGTAGTTGAAATGTTCGACAAACAGAAAAAATATTCTTAACGTGACATTTTCGAGATATTAATATAATTATCATGTACGACGAGATTAAAGTAAAAACTGAAATGCTTTCTTACACATTTTGATTTCTTTATATTAAGAACTAATTTGCAGTATCATTTAAACTGCGTAACCGTTAAAGATTTATAGTTTAACAAACAAAACACAGATCCGGGAAACAAATCAAAAGTATACCATACTAATTTCTACAATAAAATCTACCGGACTTTGGGAGTATGTACATGTACATTAATAGTAAACACTTAAAAAGTACATTGCTAAATATAAACTTAGCTAGACCGATATTCCCCTCGACATCAGGGTGCTGTAAGTGTCTGATGATATTGTCCAGAACAATGGGTAAGTGGTATCAGGGTCCACGGGGCGTGTGATCGTTCCCTATTACACGAGTTAGCCAACTCCCTCTAAAAGCCCTTTAATCGCCGATATAGGTAATTTCCGGGTGTGTGATTGACAAAGACCTATTACGTACAGGTCTCACCACTCTCGGCGGGATCTAACTTTACAACTAGTCCCTTCTCGGCCCTATAAATAGGTTTGTAGACATATTTACCCCATACATATAATTGGATTGAGCGTTCCTGGTGTACTGTCGAACTAACTGTGTTGTATAAAATAGATAATTGAAAAGACAAACACTACTTGGGCGTTTTCCTCAAGTTAAGTCTTTTCGTGAACATCCCTGTTATTAAGGTACAAACATACAGTAAATCAACTCAAAGGTAAAAACCCATTTTCTATATAAAAAACTGCTTACGATTGGTAAAACAGTTCTATTCCTGGGTACACCGTATGGTTTCTTCATGTATCTCCCAACCTAATGTGTTGACCAAGCCTGCCACACCACTCCTCCTCCTCCTCCTCCTCCTCTCCTCCTCCTCCTCCTCAGTACAGCGCCCCTATTCCGTATATCGCCATACTGCACGAGCACGTGGCCACAAGACGTACCTAGTAGTGTAGTATATACAGTCGACTGGTATCAAATTGTCTCTCATGGTCATCATATTTTAAAGTCTTTTACTTTTGTTCAGTTAAGAATTCATTATTTTAAAACTCCTAAAAGTACTTAAAACCTTAAAAAGTGATATTTTCATGTAAACTGCCAGTTTGTAAACCTGTGTTAATCAACAATGGTATTGATGTATTGATTATGTGCTCACAACTATGTAATGTTAAGTGGTACAGAGTACATACCAGACCAAATTCCGGGTTGACAGGCGCACGTGAAGTGTCTGTTGACGCAAACCGTGGCTAGCAACACCACTGTGGTCGCTTTTGTCAGAAAGTACGTACCGTTAATCCGGGGTCTTGAACATGTGTAAACGAACTTGAACTCATGCGAAATAAAACATGTAATGTCTTCACATAAAACGTAAGAAAAAATACAACAAAATCTATCACATGATATCACAATAGGATATGTTTTTTATTTAAAATCTAGTGTTTTATTGCAGGGTAAAGCGACATGTTTTAGGTGGCGATCGGGTTTAGATGGTAAAATGTAACTATTTAGAGGACATGTTTATTAATGAGAAACACAATCAAAATGGCATCATTGTTACTCAATGGAGCTCAGCCTTGTTGTATCAATGGAGCTCAGCCTTGTTGTATCAATGGAGTGTTGCCTTGTTGTATCAATGGAGCTCAGCCTTGTTGTATCAATGGAGCTCAGCCTTGTTGTATCAATGGAGCTCAGCCTTGTTGTATCAATGGAGCTCAGCCTTGTATCAATGGAGCTCAGCCTTGTTGTATCAATGGAGTTCACCCTTGTTGTATCAATGGAGCTCACCCTTGTTGTATCAATGGAGCTCACACATGTTGTATCAATGGAGCTCAGCCTTGTTGTATCAATGGAGCTCACACATGTTGTATCAATGGAGCTCAGCCTTGTTGTATCAATGGAGCTCAGCCTTGTATCAATGGAGCTCACCCTTGTTGTAGCAATGGAGCTCACCCTTGTTGTATCAATGGAGCTCACACATGTTGTATCAATGGAGTGCAGCCTTGTTGTATCAATGGAGCTCACCCTTGTTGTATCAATGGAGCTCACACATGTTGTATCAATGGAGCTCAGCCTTGTTGTATCAATGGAGTACACCCTTGTTGTATCAATGGAGTACACCCTGTTGTATCAATGGAGTACACCCTTGTTGTATCAATGGAGCTCACCCTTGTTGTATCAACGGAGTACACCCTCGTTGTATCAATGGAGCACACACATGTTGTATCAATGGAGCACAACCTTGTTGTATCAATTGAGCCCATCCTTGTTGTATCAATGGAGTACACCTTTGTTGTATCAATGGAGTACACCCTTGTTGTATCAATGGTGTGCACCCTTGTTGTATCAATGGAGCTCAGCCTTGTTGTATCAATGGAGCACAACCTTGTTGTATCAATGGAGTACATCCTTGTTGTATCAATGGAGTACAGCCTTGTTGTATCAATGGAGTACAGCCTTGTTGTATCAATGGAGCACAACCTTGTATCAATGGAGCCCACCCTTGTTGTATCAATGGAGCACACCCTTGTTGTATCAATGGAGATCAGCCTTGTTGTATCAATGGAGTTCACCCTTGTTGTATCAATGGAGCTCACCCTTGTTGTACCAATGGAGCTCAGCCTTGTTGTATCAATGGAGCTCAGCCTTGTTGTATCAATGGAGCTCACCCTTGTTGTATCAATGGAGCACACCCTTGTTGTATCAATGGATCACACCCTTGTTGTATCAATGAAGTACACCCGTGTTGTATCAATGGTTCACACCCTTGTTGTATCAATGGAGTACACCCCTGTTGTATCAATGGAGTACACCCCTGTTGTATCAATGGAGTACACCCTTGTTGTATCAATGGAGTACACCCCTGTTGTATCAATGGAGCTCACCCCTGTTGTCTCAATGGAGTACACCCCCTGGTGTATCAATGGTTCACACCCTTGTTGTATCAATGGAGCTCACCCTTGTTGTAACAATGGAGCACACCCTTGTTGTATCAATGGAGCTCACCCTTGTTGTATCAATGGAGTACACCCTTGTTGTATCAATGGAGTACACCCTTGTTTTATCAATGGAGTACACCCTTGTTTTATCAATGGAGTACGTCATTGTTTTATCAATGGAGTACACCCTTATTGTATCAATGGAGTACGTCCTTGTTGTATCCATGGAGTACACCCTTGTTGTATCAATGGAGTACACCCTTGTTGTATCAATGGAGTACACCCTTGTTGTATCAATGGAGTACACCCTTGTTGTATCAATGGAGTACACCCTTGTTGTATCAATGGAGTACACCCCTGTTGTATCAATGGTTCACACCCTTGTTGTATCAATGAAGTACACCCTTGTTGTATCCATGGAGTACACCCTTGTTGTATCAATGGAGCACTCCCTTGTTGTATCAATGGAGTACACCCTTGTTGTATCAATGGAGTACACCCCTGTTGTATCAATGGAGTACACCCTTGTTGTATCAATGGAGTACACCCTTGTTGTATCAATGGAGTACAACCTTGTTGTATCAATGGAGCTCAGCCTTGTTGTATCAATGGAGCTCAGCCTTGTTGTATCAATGGAGCTCAGCCTTGTTGTATCAATGGAGACACCCTTGTTGTATCAATGGAGCTCACCCTTGTTGTATCAATGGAGTACACCCTTGTTGTATCAATGGAGTACACCCTTGTTGTATCAATGGAGTACACCCTTGTTTTATCAATGGAGTACACCCTTGTTGTATCAATGGAGTACACCCCTGTTGTATCAATGGTGTACACCCTTGTTATATCAATGGAGCTCACCCTTGTTGTATCAATGGAGTACACCCTTGTTGTATCAATGGAGTACACCCTTGTTGTATCAATGGAGTACACCCTTGTTTTATCAATGGAGTACACCCTTGTTGTATCAATGGAGTACACCCCTGTTGTATCAATGGTGTACACCCTTGTTGTATCAATGGAGCTCACCCTCGTTGTATCAATGGAGTACACCCTCGTTGTATCAATGGAGTACACCCCTGTTGTATCAATGGTGTACACCCTTGTTGTATCAATGGAGCTCACCCTTGTTGTATCAATGGAGTACACCCTTGTTTTATCAATGGAGTACACCCTTGTTTTATCAATGGAGCACTCCCTTGTTTTATCAATGGAGCACTCCCTTGTTGTATCAATGGAGTACGTCCTTGTTGTATCAATGGAGCACTCCCTTGCTGTATCAATGGAGTATACCCTTGTTGTATCAATGGAGTACACCCTTGTTTTATCAATGGAGCACTCCCTTGTTGTATCAATGGAGTGCTGCCTTGTTGTATCAATGGAGCACTCCCTTGTTGTATCAATGGAGCTCAGCCTTGTTGTATCAATGGAGCTCAGCCTTATTGTATCAATGGAGTACGTCCTTATTGTATCAATGGAGTGCAGCCTCGTTGTATCGGGTCGGTTAGAAACCTTGAGTTGAGTTTACAGCTTTCCCATTCATACCTAGATTTAAATCTGATGAATGTGTCTCCAGGGACCATCTATAATCACATCGGACCTAGAGGAGGGGATGCATGCCTAACATGTTACACACATGTTGTTTTAAATTAATGGAAATGTCTGCAAATAGATCTTTCACTAACGACTATCTTTCTCTGCAGTACTATCACAGATTCCTAACATCGTTACAAAATGAAATTTATCAGGTCTAAACTCAATGCAGACTGACCACGTCACTGAACAGGTACCCTGTATAACAGTATACCACTAGCAGGTTCAGGATTTCAATGAACATGTGTCCTGTATAACAGTATACTACGATTAGGTTCAGGATTTTATTGAACAGGTGTCCAACATAACAGTATACCACTAGCAGGTTCAGGATTTCAATGAACAGGTATCTGTATAACAGTATACCACGATCAGGTTCAGGATTTCAATGAACAGGTGTCCTGTATAACAGTATACTACGATCAGGTTCAATACTGTACACCTCGACCAGGTTCAATACTGTTCACCTCGATCAGGTTCAATACTGTACACCTCGATCAGGTTCAATACAGTACACCTCGATCAGGTTCAATACTGTACACCTCGATCAGGTTCAATACTGTACACCTCGACCAGGTTCAATACTGTACACCTCGACCAGTTTCAATACTGTACACCTCGATCAGGTTCAATACTGTACACCTCGATCAGGTTCAATACTGTACACCTCGATCAGGTTCAATACTGTACACCTCTATCAGGTTCAATACTGTACACCTCGATCATGTTCAATACTGTACACCTCGATCAGGTTCAATACAGTACACCTCGATCAGGTTCAATACTGTACACCTCGACCAGGTTCAATACTGTACACCTCGACCAGGTTCAATACTGTACACCTCGATCAGGTTCAATACTGTACACCTCTATCAGGTTCAATACTGTACACCTCTATCAGGTTCAATACTGTACACCTCGACCAGGTTCAATACTGTATACCTCGATCAGGTTCAATACTGTACACCTCGACCAGGTTCAATACAGTACACCTCGACCAGGTTCAATACTGTACACCTCGACCAGGTTCAATACAGTACACCTCGACCAGGTTCAATACTGTACACCTCGACCAGGTTCAATACAGTACACCTCGATCAGGTTCAATACTGTACACCTCGATCATGTTCAATACTGTACACCTCGATCATGTTCAATACTGTACACCTCTATCAGGTAATGACCGATAGCCGTTACTGAGAGTTACAGTAACCTTTAACTCAATGATGAAGCACAATAGTATAAATATTTAGAGATCGTAAACCCTACACCAACTGTACCTACCATTAATAAGCAACAATCGGGATCACTTAACCTTAAATAACGTCTTCAATAAGAGGCTGATAGCCATCATATAGCATTGAACTTTTTCTTATATTGATTTTGTTTGATAAATACCACATAGTTTGTAGCGAGATTAGAACCTCTATGTCAAGTGTAGCGAGGCGCGGGTTAATGCACTTTACAGAAACGTGACCTCTTGGTCACCATACAATAACACTCTTCATAACATCGCATGTAATAAAAAGTAATATGTTGTAGTACAGATTTCATATTTCAAAGTTTAAATGGATCTTTCATGATTTCAATTATTACTCATGGTTATATGAAATATTAATTTCCATCATACAAAACAGTACACAAGTTTGATTATGGCGTAGATTTTGTATTTATCTAGTAAGCGATCTGTAAAAGTTAATTTTAGTAGGCTATACAAAGCCGCACTGGCTTACGTTATTAATAGTTTGGCGTTCTGATAAAAGCCACACGAATGTATGGAATTAATGCTTGCATTAGAAACCAAATTAATTATGTTTTATTTGTCATTTGAAGTACTAAGCTAAAACCACAGTCAAACATTTGTTTAGTGTATATATTTGTGTGACATTTATAGTGTATTAAAAGTCTGCTTACAATCATTCTACACCATAGAAAAAAATCCGGACGACCCGGGTCCCACCCGGCTGTTATATTGACCGTATGCCCTTCACGAAGGAGCTAAGTGTTTAGTTTCGAATTTAAGTACTTTGGCCACCGGAAATCGTCCTAAATGTATACTGACCCAAGCCTACCAACAGATACCACTAAACGGAACATATAACTCCGAGATCAAATAAAATGGTTGACCACTGGACGGTAATACTAGGGTCCAGTTCCTAGTTCAAACTTCTGGACGAATGGTGCTGTACCGAGGGTCGACTAAAGTTGTAAAAAATAGTTTTGGTATGTTTGCATTAACAAACATTAAAGGAAACATCTGACGTCAAGTGCACGTGAGTTGTGTGAAGTAGTCACTGGTCAAGCGGCAGTCAGTAGTGGTGACCGATCACCATGGTTACCAGATCTTGAAGGAACTCTGTTTTGTATCCATCCATAAACGACATGCTTTGTAGAACTAACGCCCGTACATATAACGTTGTCTATTCGTTTATTTAAATCTATTGACTCTTCAAGACCCAATGTGTAAAATAAATAAATGTATTTGATGTCTGTTCTACCTCAAAATAAATTAAAACATGCAGAGTAAAACGAAAAAGAGACCTTACTGTTGAGTTACATGCACCGTAAAGTCTATTTGATGTTTTCTATCTGTCGAGAGACCTGCACAGAATCTCGCACACAACGTTTTCATCGTGAGAGTGTGGATTTAACGTGCGGGTATACTGGACAGCGACAGGTATATAACAATCACGAAATAGATCTTCATTTTACCACTCCAGAACCAGGGAACATTTTACCACTCCAGAACCAGGGAACACACATCGTCTCATTGGTTCTGTTTCATTTCTCAGACGGGGAAGTCTGTCGTACATTGACAGCGAATTCTGACTTCCTATAGTACAATCTAAATGGTCTGGTATTGATAGATCACTCCTGTATACAGTGTGAAATCATTCTATTTGTGTTGGTGTAATTAATTAATGGACAAAATAAAAACAACGAAATAAGTTCGTTATTTGTAATTAAAAAGTAGCCGATACAGATTCCGCTAGGTAATGGCGATAAAATTACAAGTTATAGTTGTCCGACCTTGTACGGACTCATCAATGATGTCAGGGGCCAATAACGATGTGGTAATTGAGAAGGAGAGCTCGTTTAAATCAAATTGGACCTGAATGTTAAAAATAGAAAGGGTAATGCACTAACCCACAGCCAAAATTAGTTTTCAATTATTGCTGACATGAAACTGAATTGTTCCGCGAGGAAAAAAAACCTATATCACTTGATCTTTTGATGTTCACGCTAGACCGTATTTAGAAAACGTGTAGATAACAGGGGTATTACTTAATATAATCGGATTGTTTCCGTGACGCGTGATTTTATCCCATCACCACCAAATTTGTTTTAACTCTACAGTACGCCCCTCTTATGCAATGTTTACAGTTGAATGCCCTCGAAATTGTCGCGAAGAATCTTTGACAAAAAGCTATCACCACGAAATCTTCCCATCCCTGGGCCGAGAACACTTGGCGTGCTGAGAACAACAAGGCCACAAAGAGCTGTCGACAACATGGTCCAAAACCTGATCAAAGGCTCTCACGAAACTGTCGAGGAGATCGCGCATTCTTTAATATATTCACTTGTTTCCGAACAACTTTTACCAAATAAGCAACTGTTGCCAAAGAGGGTGAAATTGTTGAGGAGAGAAGTGATTATTATCACCACATGAATGCCATTGATGTCCTCGGCTATATTTGTCCCCCTATTGTCACCAGTACATTCCCAAGTCGGGCGGCCATTCTGCCTCGTCATGTTGTGATTCCACTACCTAGATGTTCCCATCGTAACAGAACATTAACGGTTACCACCCATCACGACGTCACTCCACTCTATCCCATGTTGGGTACTACAAACCCAAAGAGAACAAAGGGATTATTCAGGTGTATACCTCTTCTACCCGTGTACTCATCACATTGACATTGGACTCGTCCTTTTCACTGTCACTAGGACTCTCAAAGTGCTATTTAAGGGTATGTACGAAGCTAAAGATCAACAATCCTGGACACTGTAATTAAAGTGAAAACGTTTGTAACCTACCCACGGACGTGCTATTTCAAACAGCAATAAACATTGGATGTTGTTTGTTCACCTCCATGGCTTTGGGTAGGTCCGTCCCTAAGTTAGGTATACCGCTAGCTTTACCTCGGATCCTAGGTGTAGCCTGATCAGATTCTTTTTAAGGGACATCTTCATAGTAAATTCTGTAAAAACTGTTAATTCCTACTATGGTGCAATTTAACAGAAGTAATTTGATCAACTTATAATATGCAACATGCAAACCCTGCTGTTGACACGTAGTTTGTTAAGCTGTTTGTAAATTTCAACAACAACAACAACAACATGCAACATACATGTTTCAGGGGGACACAATTAGCTCATTTGTATCAAATATAATGCATGGCGTCCTACTCACAACTGTCTTTAGCACATAAAAGGAGTATTGGTTTGACCAGACTTTACTTTATGATATATGCCTAAACAGTAAACACTGATTCTATTTTGACATTGAAATAGAAATGGGGGTTGTGAAGATATCAGACAAATATTGGCAAATGAGGGGACATAAAAATAATGTTCTTATTAGACAATATACAGAACTCTAAACAATGCAAGGAGACTGGCTGTTTTGGGAAAACATGTTCAACCGCTGAATCTGGGGTAAAAGATGCATATTTCTTAAAAAAGACCGCAGACTCACCAGTTTATCAATTTTCTTAAAATGTTCTTCTTGCTATAATCAGATGTCTTAAAAGTATGATAAAGTAGCATTTTATTGATTGAAATGACCCACCTTCATGCCATATTTGTGTAATATAATTCACAGCCGCCATTTGCATTTTAAGGTAAAAACGAAATAAGTGTTTATGCGTACATAAAGTCAAACAGTGTTAAACTAATGCTCCTTCCCTGTGCTATAGACACTTGTGAGCATAACAGCTTGGATATTTTCAGGTTTTATCATTTGTGTGACTTAAAATTATCTCATGCTTCATCTTACCACAAGGTAATTCTATAGAAGAAACTGTTAGCATTTACAGCAAATTATTAGTAAATTAAGAAAATACCTATCCAAAACAAACCCATCAAAATATGACATAGTTGTCATTCGGCAACAGACACTTCTCTTGGTGCTGAAACATGATGACATGCCTGGACTAGCCTTTTCTTTTTTCTATTTTTTGTTTTTGTTTTTTGTTGTTGTTTTTTGAGGCCTTGCCATGCTGTTGGGAATCTTATGAAAGCAATGACCAGGCCTCAATTTTATCACTGTTCCGTAGAATCTCCGTGGGAAAGTATTACAGAATTTAAGGAAATTTTCCTTGCATAGACTCATTTCATGTAGATATTCTTTTAAATATAAGGCGCTAATTGATTAAAGACACATTGATGTAACATGGGGCATGATATTAAGTTGGGATGTCCGGTGATCTCACGGACAGGAGATATTTGTACAGATTCCAATTATATCTATTTTAATGTGAATATTACACTTTGTTTAATCCGCACCTTTGATCACAGTATTGCTAACTGATGCTGGGAATACATGCGTCTTAAATAATGTGTCATTATCCGCGTTATTTTGAGTACGTCATCAAATCATTCCATATTGGGCAAATAGCTGTTTAGTTATAATTTATAATGCGTTGCTTTACCTGAATACCTTTCGCTGCTATGATAACCTGCCTGCCAGGTAGATATATCGCCATTTATCTTTCCACCCCCACTCATACGACCCACTAGTTTACCTGTATACCCGGCCAGGTATTCGCCTTCAGGTGCACAGTGCCTGACAAAGGGAGGTAATTGACGGCAAGGCAATTTCACAGTCTCTAATTATCTGCTTCCGACAATAAATGCAAGAGATCTGTATATGGAAGCATTAGGATATATAGCCAAAGAGCCCCTAGGGCCTGACTGCTATGAAAGGCCGCGATATTGAAGCCCAGCCATTTTATGGCATAAATGTATTAAAATCAAGTTTATAGCTCCAGTTAAACGTTCAATTGTAGGCAGAGTGGGATTATGGCCTATTCATGTCAAATACTTGTAAAATGGATTGAAATTTGTTGTTGTGTGTTCTCTGAAAATCTTGAAGTAAGTCTTACTTAATTTGTTTGAATGTGTAAAAACATGGATATTTTATGTTTCTAGTTTCTTTTCATGAACCGTTGTTGGTTTCTCATGTAACAACAGTAAATACCACAGACTTTATAGTCTGATGACGGCTAACATCGCCACAACAGTAAACACACAAAATTAAACAGCAATACTTATCTGCCATCTCGAAATTATTTATTTTTAGGTGGTTATGTATTTTCACTATCGTTTCTTTTTCTTGTCGTATTTTTTGCCAATCTTATGTCTTTTTCTCTCCCATAAAACTTCTGTCTCGTCAATGTAGCGATAGTTTGGTAAGACTATAGCATTTGTACTGCAGTTTCTACCGGGGATAAACGACATAATACATACAGTTTAGGGCGATTGTTGTTTAACAGTAATCACGTACCCATTCATATCAAACACATTCATCATCTAACGTCAAACACAGTCTATTTATCAATTAAAATCAATTAAGCGTGTTAAAATGCAGTTGTCACCTGGTCTATTTTACCTGGTCCATTCCATATCTACACTGGGTTATCAAAATGATATTAAAAGAAGAAACCGTCGTTATCTGTACTTGTTTATAGTATAAGAGTTACTTTATAAATGCTTACGAAAGAGAAATATATCTGGCAGTTAGGACAATATCGGGTTAAATTTTCGGAAAACTACATACACAACCACATGAGAAAATATCTGTAAAATAAATGAAAACAGAGGTAAGAATTCTACGCCCTTGTGTATTAAGTTGTACTAACGAGCTTTTTACTTAGCAAATAATCACTCTGGGCCGGGCTCGCACCTGTCTTTGATCCCGAACATGAGAGAAGTTTAGACTGCAGAATTCGCTGCATCATAGGTTTCTACCTAGGTGACGTTGGGCCGCAGTAGGCATTTACACGCTGTGCAGCAGTTGATCCATTTCTGTGTTAGTCTAGAGGTCATAACCTTAGCACTGGGTCAAGTACCAAATACGTGTTATTCCTGTCTCGTAGTGCCTACCTTCATTTAGGCATTTTCGTTTGCAGTATATTAATAATAAAAAAACCATCAGTATGGAAATATCGTAAACGAATGCCAGTGTAAATATGCCGTTAAGTTAACCGAAGACAGATCGTAACGTGCTATCAATCTTCACCGTTTGTCGAGATGTCCTGATCCTAAGCAATATGTGTTTGTATTCCATGAGAGTGTTTGTCTTAAACTCTGAGATTTGACCTTGTTTTGTCTGTAGCGTGTGAAGGGTGACACCTTGACTTGTGGTCACTACAAACTGACCACTGTCCTGATACTGACCGTGTCATCAAATAGCAATGATACACACTTAGGTGTGTTGGTCAAGAATCCTCCAGATTATGTTGTTTGTACAGTAGTATCTCTTTACGAGGCGTCGCCTTAAAATCAACATTATAACTCTGCGTTTTAAATTCGTCAGGGATCCTTAGACAAACAAGATGGTAGTCCGACCACCGCAGACAAAGCATTAAGAAAACACGACAAGACTAGCAACAACATTAAAAAATATTGGAGACAAAAAATTAAAATTCCACCACCAGAAACATCCCAGATATCGACCCGCCCTCAGTATACATTAACCCATACTTACGTCATAACCGCTCTAAATATAGACAACTACGCCAAAATGTCAACACACGATTTACTTGGTGGGATGCTAATTTGTAAACTAAAAAATTGGTCCACATGTTGGTGTAGATTTAGGAGCTATAATTAATTGGTGTTTATAGTCTATTTGGTAGTTATGGTACCGATACCCCCTCCCTATGTCTCCCGTATCATACACACTATTGTAGACCGAAGCACTGTATGTTGACATATTGTCAATTATTTGCTCTTCAATTTTTGAAGGTATTTTAAAAATGCCAAGTGAATCGCGCCATTTGGTGTGTGTTGTGGCCACACTGGAGCGCTAGGCGTGGCCTAGTTACGATGTGTGTAGATCGGGCGACTCTTACACACGGACCGTATTGAGAAACCGTTCTGGCATGACCCCTTCTGATCACACATAGTAGGCACTTGATCTCATATCATCTCGATCGTCTTGTTAGGATGAACCCGGTCTTGTATTTATT
Source organism: Pecten maximus (assembly GCF_902652985.1). NCBI lineage: Eukaryota > Metazoa > Mollusca > Bivalvia > Pectinida > Pectinidae > Pecten > Pecten maximus. The sequence continues at coordinate 3,480,858 of NC_047024.1, read as the reverse complement.
GATATTCTCTATAATTTCTTAAAATTTCCATTAATTTATATAAAGATTCCACAACAATTAACTATTGAATTATAAGAGAAAAATGTAAACCCCAAATTATCGAATTATTTACTTTTCATTAAGAAAATTAATATTTGAAAAAGCCGTAAAGCTGGTGTAGGTTTCATTAACGTAAAATGAGCAGGTACTCTACCGAAAATATAAATACAGGGTGAAATGAACAGGCAGTGTGATCGACCTAGGAATCAATTAGATTTGGCTGGATCTTCTCCTGTATTGAACATTCTCACGCTTAATGGGAAGACATACTTATTAAAATATATAACCGTTATTGTCGAGGAAGCAGGCAAAAGCCTTTCATGTATTGGAAACCCTCCTCGTGTTTATCTGTATCACACAACATGGACATATCAAAGGCTTTCATAATCATACAAATTTAAATCACAATTTAAATAAATCTATTACAATACCCATGTTTTTGAACATTAACAGATATTTGGGGTGAATACGTTCAGAATTGCCATTAATATATTTATAGACTCCCGTAGATATGTATATCGTGGAGATTTATTTAATGTTCTACGAAAAACACCTTCCTTCATTAACTGTATACAAACTACATCATATTTCACGTTTGTTCCGAGCTAACCTAACAACCCTGGGCGATTGAGTAACGGTTTCCACACTTTGAGGTGAAGATGATTGAACCAACAACAACACCACACAGGACTTTGATACAGCCCCAGTGAGAGACTCGTTACGAGTGTTAGAGTATATATGATGGCGATCAGTAATCCACCGCCATGATACACGACCGTCAACACTAGAACTGTAGCTACCCAGGAACTGTGGCATGCTGGGAACGTGCTTCTGTTCTGATTTTTATTGTTATAAAGTAGCTGTTTTGTTTTAACTCATTTGTTGACCAAACATCGCATTAATAGACATACAGTCTAGGCTAAATATCATATCATAAACTAAACTTTTCGTAGATGTGAGAGAAATAAGAAAGGTGAAGTTTAGTGACCTTGTAGGATGCCTCGAGTTTTATGTAAACTCTTCAAAATATCATACCAGACTTTAGAACACAGGCACGTGCATACTATCTCGTACTATGGTCAACGTGATTTTACTGAGCACATGGCCGTTGTAATGAGTCATCCGACAATGACATTTAAATTCTTTAATATTCTATCGGCATATTTCTAAAGACTAGTAAACATATTTTCATCGTCATGTTTCTATATTTAGAATAGTAGTAATTCCTCAATTGGGTGGTAATTTGGTTACTTTCTGTTAAATGTGACTTTAAAAAGACACCACACCTTCAACTGTACTGATAGCATGTCTGGATTAATCTAAGATTGGACATTTCAAGTGGGTTGATGAACTCGACCAATCATTACTACTATGATATAAGATCGATATCTGTATAAATTTATTAGATCGCTATTTTGAAGATGTTCTGTGGCTGAATGCGTCATGGCTGGGCGACAGACCGCCTACAATTACAAATACGGACATGTTAACACCCAGAGATAACCTAACATCACTGACTGCTTTAAAAGGGAAACTTATATTAAGATAGCATGGCTCATCAAAACCACAGGGGCTATACTACCACATGTACGATGTGTGCTATTGGACATTTAATTTGTTATTCTAGGATAATGAGATATAGTACTTCAATCAATGTTTGAGATCTTGTTGGGGACGAACTTGGGGGAATTGATCACAGTTGACAAAGAAGAAGATAAAATACGTAAGTGTTTCAATATACCAATATGATAAAGAGTAGACATCATTATTATGGAGATGTAATATGATATAGATTATACATCAATATGATATAGATTATACATCAATATGATATAGATTATACATCAATATGATAAAGATTATACATCAATATGATATAGATTATACATCAATATAATATAGATTATACATCAATATAATATAGATTGTACATCAATATGATATAGATTATACATCAATATGATATAGATTGTACATCAATATGATATAGATTATACATCAATATAATATAGATTATACATCAATATAATAAAGATTGTACATCAATATGATATAGATTGTACATCAATATAATATAGATTATACAACAATATATATAGATTGTACATCAATATGATATAGATTGTACATCAATATAATATGATTGTACATCAGTATGATATAGATTGTACATCAATATGATAGAGATGTAATATGATATATGTTATACATCCATGATGTAGATATAATATAATATAGATCAAACATTTGGGTTATACAATACTCTTAAGTGAGAGTTTCAAATCTGTTCCTTGTGACAACTGTTTAGAGTGGTCATCAAATCTTGTTCTCATTACCATGTGTTAAGATGATCAATCTGTGTGTATATGATAAGTTTACATCATAGAGTAGTTTAAATTGATCCTTTGGAACAACTTTAATGACAACTGTTGAGAGGGTTCAAATCTCTGTTCCTTGTGACAGCTGTTAAGAGGGTTCAAATCTCTGTTCCTTATGACAGCTGTTAAGAGGGTTCAAATCTCTGTTCCTTATGACAGCTGTTGATAGGGTTCAAATCTCTGTTCCTTGTGACAGCTGTTGAGAGGGTTCAAATCTCTGTTCCTAGTGACAGCTGTTAAGAGGGTTCAAATCTCTGTTCCTTATGACAGCTGTTGATAGGGTTCAAATCTCTGTTCCTTGTGACAGCTGTTGAGAGGGTTCAAATCTCTGTTTCTTGTGACAGCTGTTGAGAGGGTTCAAATCTCTGTTCCTTGTGACAGCTGTTAAGAGGGATCAAATCTTTGTTCCTTGTGACAGCTGTTAAGAGGGTTCAAATCTCTGTTCCTTGTGACAGCTATTGAGAGGGATCAAATCTTTGTTCCTTGTGACAGCTGTTGAGAGGGTTCAAATCTCTGTTCCTTGTGACAGCTGTTGAGAGGGTTCAAATCTTTGTTCCTTGTGACAGCTGTTGAGAGGGTTCAAATCTCTGTTTCTTGTGACAGCTATCGAGATGTTTCATAAAATCTTTGTTTCTGGTGACAGCTATCGAGATGTTTCATAAAATCTTTGTTTCTGGTGACAGCTGTCGAGAGGGTTCAAATCTTTGTTTCTTATCACAACTATTGAGATGGTTCAAATCCCGGTTTTTTTTGTGTGATAGCTGTTGAAAGTGTTAAAATCTCTGTTCCTTGTGACAGCTGTTGAGAGGATTGAAATCTTTGTTTCTGGTGAAATCTAAAGAGAGGCTCAAATCTATTTCTGATGAAGGTTGATTGGTAGATTAACATCACTGATTATGTATATTGCACGATGACGTACACACGTTTTTATGTTGTGATTCGATGATTATCAACAGCGACAATCAAGCTTCATAGAAACCTTTTAAAGTGTTTGTCCATATATTCTCTATAACTTGTGGGAGGGACGATTCTACACGATGAGATAATCTTGCATATAAATGTAGACTTTTAAGCACATTATTCTCATGCTGTCATAATGCTTTATCTCGAAAATGTATTTCAGTTTTTGGATCGAAGAGAGAGAGAGGATAAAAAAGTTTAATGTTGCGTAATGTAAATATTCCTGTCGGCACAAACAATCAGGGGCTGGGACAAGGCTTAAGTGTAAGAGCGAAATAAACAAAGAGATCATTACAACATACTCAATATGTCTATGTGAAATTCGTTAATGCTCTCGTATCTCCCTGAAACATGTTGACTTTACTGGAATGTCTTGATGTATTGACGTTTTCGTTTATTTTGTTTCTGATTTATTTGACGTTGAGTGAAATCAAAGTAAATTCAATACAATTTTATCCAGGTAACTAATCAATTTATCGTAATTAGCCGGGACAGAAACGTGGACCAGGAACTACTGAGAAATAAAATCATTACAGTTATACATTGTGTAAACCTTTATTAGTGAAGTAGAAGTCGTGGGAGGTAGACAAAGTAAACACCTCTCTAACACCTCCCCAACTCTATAATCATATCATAACTTATCATTAAACATCAAACCCGGCAAGTTTAAAACGCCCTCACATTTATGGTACCCCAGAAGATCTTTTCATAATTATATTTGATTCGAATACCTTCTAAACAAAACGCGAGACTGCTGAACATCTAAAACCGCTTTGAAATAATTTGTTTTACATCGCATGAAAATGTACAATATTATCGTCGTCGTTTAGGATTTTATTTGATTTTTCAAATGATTAAACTTAAAAACAGCGTTTAATCTTCTGCATGTCGACGTGTACACATTTACCAAAGCAGAGCTATCCATTCATAGTTTAGTTTGAAGTTTATGACCACGAACATATTTAAATATTATGACATTATTTATCAGATTTATAACAGATTAAGATCTCAGTATATGCTTCATATCCACCCTTACTTACAGTCATTCAACTACCTGTCTGATGTGACTAGTGTCCCTATAACAACGGCCCCTCCCTTCTACTGCCTTCCACACGAGATGGTATCAGTTTACGGCATGTTTCATTATTAATTAATATGGGATCACATTTAAACTAGAGAAAACTCTATCGCCTGATCTACACTTTCCCTCAGAGACATACATCGGGACAATGTATCTGTAGGCTTTATTTCTAGATTTTTATAAAACATTATCTTTCATCCAGGAAACCTATTTATTAATCATATTTAGAATTACAACGAAAAACATAACATTGTGATTTAAACTACACCCAGATAGAAATCAAAACTGCTTCATATAAATGCTCCACTAACTAGGATGTACGGAAGCTTTGGAAATAAGATAAAAACTTACGTCCATATATACCCCTACACGACACAGGTGTATGCTCTCCATTAATGATGTGTACTTTACACACGATATGGTAAATCAAACCACCATAACTACAATTATATCTACCAGACCTGTACTTATACGTTCAGCTGAGGGAACCTAACCTCACAGTGGCAGCCGAGGACTGAACCCTCTGGAAGAAGCTGAGAAGTAATTGTTGTTATAGAGAAATCTATAGACACCGCCAACGCTGATGTATACTAATAATTGTGTAATGATAATTGTGTAATGATAATTGTGTAATGATAATTGTGTAACGAACAAAATAGCTATTTTGTGATGTCAGTAAAGCGCATATCTTCTGCAAAAAACCCAATAAGTGTTTATCAGATGTTAAGTAATCAGGTCTTTATTGATGAGGGTTTGCTCATATTAATGAATCTGTTCAGGATAAATCTCCACACTCCTTTGTAACAAATCATTGACTCCTCTTTCCATTGTTTAACTTTTTCTGCCGATACCTGTTTCACGGGTTCACCTTTTAACCTTGCTTTACTAGTTGTGTTCCGCTTTGAGGTGTATTGTTTGGTCCTTAGACACCATTTCTTTGAAGTACGCGTCAAAAGGTTCCCGCCATGCTAATTGCTGTGGTAGGAGAGCACTTGTCTTTTTCATCACCCGGGCAGAATGCCTATAAGTCGTTACCAATTATTGCCCCCTAACGTCAACAAATGGTGCTAGGTACATACAAAACATGTCAGTCTTTTTTCTGACGAAATTGCAACCAGATAACTACCGGTACTTTACTCTCAGCCTCCACAAGTGTTGCTACTGTTTTTACGAAACGTGAATCGAATACGACCGAGGTTTCTCAGGCTCAACTTAGAATTTATATGAACATTTCCACAAAACGTCACATATGATAGCTTTTGACCCGTTTCGAGTCTCTTGAAACTGTTGGAGACGCATGTTTTTGTGTCTGAAGTTATGTCACGGCATGCAAACCTGTCTAGGGTTCGGTAACTGTAATGCACATTCCACTCATTTAGAAGTTACTGTTACAAAGCATTCCTCCCCCTAATGCTGTCGTACTTCAGCGCTGATTGCTCGCCTTGTACACGTGAGTTGAAGTGGGAGGGACACGCGAAAAAACAGGTATATCGTTAATGCAGAAATGTATCTACGTTTACAACATGCGGTGGAGGACAAGGGCCATTAAATTATGACATGTGTGTGTATGGGGGTACAAAAACACGTGTTGCATTCCATTACAGAAATGTGGATATAGCCCATATTTTATGGTCCCATTGAGGTCTGTTGGGACTCGTGTACAGATTGGATGCAGGAGTATAAACTCTGAACACTTCGTTATTAAATCTAGCAATCAAGGGCAACTCTGGTACGCAATGAAAAATAAATAAAATGTCCTTGCAAGTTTATAAGTTAGATAATATATGGCAGTAGAAAAGAAAACGTCACTGGAGACATTTTGTAGTGTTTGTAACAGCCCGCAAAATGTTTACATACTTCCAGCATCAGCATAACCACGTCTGGTTCTCTACAATGATATGATCCAATTCGTCATTGAACCCCGTTACCAGTATAACCTGTCCAAACGAGGAGTAAAAGTAGGTTGTTTTTAAATCCTTCTCATTCCTCTCCTCCCGTACCAAGGACTTTCGCTGCTGATCTAATAACATTTTACGGTTTTCGGTTTTCCCTTTGCTTTGAATGTTTGTGTTTTGTTTTTGTTTTTCTAGTGGATGTGATTCTGCTTATCGACGTCACTATTTATCGAAATGCCATTATCGTAAAAAGTGTGTAGATTATGTCAAAAGAGAAATGGCTTAAAAGGCTAATTCTATAAGTAAATGGCTCTTATGAAAAAAAACAAAAACAAAAATCTACGGAACAATACAATCCTTATCCTCCTGACCAAACACAATATTTCTTTTGTTTTTAAATTCTGACAGATATCGAATGGCTACCGCCCGGGGAAAATACAACAGTAGCAAACGATGAGATCCCTTTAACGAAAGTGAGACAAAAAATAACATATTAGTTAATCGGTCAACAAAACCTTTTAAAGAACATATTCCAAACTACGGTATAAAGAAGCAAATAAAAATTTAATCTTTATAAACAGGACTGATATATAACTGCAGTAGTTAGTCATAACTAAAATGTTTCCTGGTATATTACTCGGCATAGTCATTCTGATAAAAGTTATGGAAATTCAAATTATTTGAATCAGTAACGAGTTTTATCTTCTCTAGTAATACACCACAAGCTACTTCTATTACCTTTGAAAGCATTTATAACATTAGCAATTTCATATGTAGAAAATAACTTCTCCAGAATGCATTCATTGTGACAAGGGGAAGTAGGGGGGCTTTATATGGCACATGGCATAACCTCTTGATACTCGAGGAACTAAGAACAGACCAGAGAAGTTTTGATGAATGACGACCGTGCTGGACGGGAGTTTTTTTTTACCTCTCGTAATACGTACTGATGTATTAAGGTATGGCGCCGTGGTACACCTCAGTCATCCAAGGTCGATAATTACACCAAAACATCCTCATTAAATGCAGCGAATGCAGATGACAGATAGAGTTTAATCAAGAAAGGATGGAATATGTCAAAGTAGAAGAAAGAAGTCATCTTCATTCTAAAACCATAAAAAGACAAGAAGGTTCAATGACGACCTTAAATACAGGAAGTCATTTATTTCTGTCTCAAACTATTGTCTTCGTTTTCAGATATTACAAAATTAACGACCAAAAAGAATAATTTAGACGTCCCCTGAGTGGCCCCTATGTGTGGTTTTACCTCAGCATTCACTGCCCTATAAGGACTTGTAACATAATCACACAACGATGCGCTAAGATAGGTATTATGTAGCTATACAGTTTCGTGGCTGTAATAAAAGATGAAGATCTTCTGATGGTTCTTTCAGGTGTGAATTTTAAAATTCATACGCCGTGAAACATCCTCCGAGGGCCATTAATATTCACAAGGGTGTATGAGATGTCTTACAATGTATCCTCTGGCTGTGACACCAACCAACAACTTACCTTAATGATCGTTTATCAGTTTAAAAGTGCACTACCTGTCTTTGGGTATCCATTTGATTCGCATTTCGTATTGGTTCCTTTCTAACTTGGTTGTGAATCTCGATCATTAACAACTAATGGAAAAACTGAAGTAAAAATACACTTTCTGTAAGCACTTGTATTGTTGTTTCTTTTTGTTTTGATGTTCTTTCGATGTCCACATTTACTCAGTATTTATTTTATGAAAACGTTGGGTCCATATTTTGCTGTTATGTGTAGAGCGGAAACATGTACAGGTTTTTTTTAAACTTATAAGGACGAAGCAGTGTTAATCCCCAGTATAAATCTTCCATGTGCATCTCTGCTCTTTGTGTAGGATGAGAGAACATTAGTGAACAGCTGCGGAATGTAGACTGGTACAAACGGACACCTTGTATATTTCTAGTACATCAGTATTCATGGCTAATGTTGTTCTTTAAAACTTTTATAATTTTATCGTCTCTCTTCAACATATATGCAAATTTGCCTTGGTGTTGTGAATCGTGTCCTAAATCTACGCTTAGGAATGCGCTCTATATCTTGTTTGGATCATTTCAGACTTGACAAAATGAAGCAAAAACACGCCTGTCGTGGAAATTCGTTTTAAAAGACACGTTTAATTTTTATAGAATATAAATAATCTATTAATATGTATATTTTAACAGATTTGTGTCTATATAGACATGTTTACATGCTGGATGGTTGGGATAAATTTATTAATATTGCAGATTTACTGTTGCTTGTCACAAACAAGTTGATGCATTAACTTAAACATCGTAAAACAAATGTTTGATTTGACGAGGCGAGAGCATAGAATCGAAATTCTGTCAGAGTAAGAGTAGAACATTCTTAGATTGACCAATTAAGAAAATAGGTTTGTCAAAACAGTTTTTTTGTTGATATAGATTCCTGTGTCTTTTGAACTTTCTTGATTGAGGAGTAATGTTTGACATTGGCGAGAAATGATTTTATTATATACCACGTGTTTATAGATGATGCGGGTTTGTAAATCGACATTCTGTTTGCAGTCGCACATATTTATTTCTCCAACCCAGGAAAGATGTGCGTCTTTGTATACTATTTAGAAAATACATCCAAAGGATGTTGAAAGAAATTCTTGAATAAATTTGCGTTTTGCACCAATAACGAGCGTAATCATAGATGTTATCAGATTGCGCACCTCAGCCTTGTCGACTCGGAGCTGCGCCGTGTCGAAGTGACACGGTCCACTGAGCACGGGAATGCAGCCGTTCCCGCTCTTTGTGTGGTAAACATATTAAATATTGGGTTTGAAAATTACCTAGATCGTCAACACATCAGCTGTGTCCAAAACTCTTTGTAAGCGGCACTTCTGGTCATTGTTCAATGTTCATGTTTAGTTTCAATCCCCTTTACTCCCGAAACATAAGCCAGAGGATGATCGGAGCATCATACGACTTGGGCGTGGCTGAGAACCCGCCAACTCCACCCTCCCGAGCCCTACTGTCAGTGTATGTAGGTGAATACATCAGACAGGTGCTCCAGCTTACCTGTCGGCCGTTCTTACTGTTGTCTTCTACGTTAAACATGTTTATACATAAAACCACAGGTATTTTGTATGTAAAGACTTAAAGAAACGTATTGACCTTATGCGAATGGTATTCATAGAATTATCATTCTGCACACATTGCGTCTATGGATCTTTATGTAATTACATGTGTATGACTTGTACACAACTTTACACTGTCACATTTTTAAACCGAGTGCCAACATAGCAAGATCTCAATTGAAACCGATTGATTTTATTTTGATTTATAAAACTATGTTTCCATTTTCTGTAAGTGTTTTCTATATTTTTATGATAGTCGATGCTGATGGTAAATAAAAGCGGATTTGGTGTTCGAGAGATCGCGTAATTTCACCTTTGTCATACGTCCTTAACTACTAAAGTGTCATTATCAAGGACAACCATTCAGTCTGAACGCCCCATGGGGTAAATAAATTAATTCATGTTAAATATTTACACAACATAGCGATAACACTATATAGCAATGCTTGGCATTTTAGTCTTTTATTTATAAAAAATAATATAGTTAAAAATATATTTTTTGAAATAACTTTGAACAGCATGATAAACTATTTTTTGCGCCTCCCTCGGCACGTTGTGCTCGTGACGTATTTCCGGTTTGGCTTACTGTCTCTTCAGCTCTTGTTATAACTTCCGTATCAACATTGCTTTGTCCCCGAGTGTTTAGATTGTGGAGTTGTTTTTGAAATCAATCTCGGCCTGTATTATGTTGTTTATCTAACATTCACTAATGCCATCCTGTACCCTATTTGGATGCGAGTTAATTAATAACATATCGTTCATTATGCTTCACTAAAGCGTCTGTGAGAGCGTGATTCCTACACCCCTCTGAGAAACACAGACCTGGCGAGCAATCAGGCCCAGTGGCATCAGATGTAATGAGGGGCACAAGGCGTGAAATGTACCATATGGAACATGGTATTAATCTAGAGAATTAAAAACAAACATCTCAACTATATAAAACGTCTAAAATAGTTCTCATTACATCATCGAAATAGAGGCGTGATTGGACCCCGCTGATAGTTGCATCGTCTGAAACAGGTATGGGGTGTAATGTTGGCTAGTAATAAAACAAGAAAAATGCGGGTTTAAGAAAGAATTTAACAAAAAAATACCAGATCGCCATATGAATCTAATGTTAACAATGCACAACAAAAACATGATCAAGGTATGATTCCAAAACACTATTTCATCACATGAAGAAATAATAGCGAGTTTGTCATTTCTCTGGAAAATATAGTCGTTACTCAACCACGATAGGCGCGATATGTAAATGTAACACATTGCTCACAGTTGTGCAAGAATAAAAAGTCCTTAGCGATATTAGAGTTTATTAAGTATAGAAGAATGTATGGTCCAAAGAGATATTACAGTTTATCAAGTTTACAAAAGAATAAATTGTCCTAAGAGATATTACGGTTTATCAAGTTTACAAAAGAATAAATTGTCCTAAGAGATATTACAGTTTATCAAGTATGTAAAAGAATGAATGGTCCAAAGAGATATTACAGTTTATCAAGTTTACAAAAGAATAAATGGTTCAAAGTCCACAGAGATATCACGGTTTATTAAGTACACGATTGAGGTATATCTGGGACTTTCGTTAAGATAGTATGACAGCCCTATTAATCCCTCAATCTGATTAAAATTTGCATACATTAGTCTATAATGTATATCATTTGAAGAACAAATAAATAAGTATTTGAAAACGGGAGAGAGCCGTACTTGCGTGTTGTCACATTTTGTAATAGGACATAACACGATATTGATGATGTTGTTGAATTTACGAAAAACAAATTAAGATAAACATTTGGTGCACCAGACTGTTGTGATGCAATTAAATCACTCAACAGATAGATGATATTGAGACATCCAGTTTTGAATGAGAAAAAATACAATTTGAACATCAATTTTTGTTAGTAACATTTTACAAAGAATTAATCTCAGGGGTTCAAATTAATTTTAGATATTAGTTTTACAGGTGTTATAACTAATGTACTAGAGTATAGCATACCAATAAAATATGTAAGGTAGTCCTACTGTCCCATGGTGTATGAGAGCTTTTACCTGTGTCGACCACCTTTATAACACCGCATGGCTGGCTCTACCTGTACGGCGCGAGGCGTTCTCTGTTGATCATCACTAATGTATAAGTAAGCCGGCGAGAAGAGCAGACGCGTTCGGGATTTACCTCGGCCACCTACCCTACCGCTACGTGGAACTAGTGTTTATTTGTGAAATCGATTACATTAAGGCGAAAACGTCTTATTTGAGGATTAATAAGAAAACATCATCGTGTGTTTTTTCGTGTGTTTAATTGATAAAAAGAAAAAAGGAGAAAAAATTGAGATTTTGTGTGTTAGAGTACAGCCTCGGAGTTTACAGTATGTAACCACATTGTGTTAGTGGCGTGTTGTATTAGATTCACATCAGGATTTACCAAACGAAAACCAAAATATTTCTGTGGATTTCTTATAACTTGTGTTATTTGATTTAAATAGCTGTTGGCAGATGTGAGGCCCGTGTTGGTCCCCTTCCACAGTTCCATAATCTCCTTGCTTTGTGACACGTTGGATTTTACTCGAACCCGATGTGAAACCAAACATATTCGGTGTGGTGTATCACGACATTAAGTCTCAAGTTTGATTTTTACGGGATTTCGATATTGGATATTATTGGTGTTTACATTGTAGATGGCGGGCCGAACGTGGAAGTCGTGTCTTCTTGTGTACCTGGGGATCGGGCTGGCGTTAGCCAATGGTGAGTAGAGTAGGCATCTAAAGTACAATGTCACATTCTCTCTCGGTCAGAACTCTCCTAACATTTCATGGCGAATTTCCTCAATTTGTTTGATGTATTCTAATAATTTGATGTATTCTGAACTCTCCATAATCTGTCTAAAAATGGAAATATAGAGCTTTAAAATGACAAACCATACAGATAAAGCCCCTTGAAATACATTTTGAAAGTCGCCCAGGCTGTTTTTCACCTCCGAGTTGTAATTTGATGAAGTTGGAATGTGAACGATCATGTCTGGTAAGAGGTAGGAGCAGGTTATGAGATCTTTCACGCAAATATCCTTTTGTGAACTATTACATACTTTACTCGGTGGGGCTTTCGTGTTGTATTCAGAACGTGCCATTGTCTACTTTGTTTTCCATTTTCCATTCCTCGTACATTAAAAACACATCTTGTTTGTACTACATACAGTAACATACTTTTTTTCAATTGCCAAAGAAAATGTTTTCGCACAAAGTCTATTGATTCAATGCTATATACAATATTAACATTAAAATGCTTTTTATTTAGTGGGCGTCACTGTTTAAATTGTGTCCTTACAAATTATTAATTCGATATTCATAATCCTTCCAAAAGATTTGATAATGAAGCTCTATAAATATCCTCCTTTATGTTTGTTCCAAGGGACATTAGCGGCCTGTGTAGAACGGGGTTTTCTAAAGGAAGTAAAGCGGACGCATTTTTCTTCTTTTAAATTCATCGATCAATTTGCCTTGCTATATACTATAAATCATGTTATAAAATGTAGGATATCCATTTGTGTAATAGATAGCTCTAAATCTGTATGACATATGTCTGTACTCTACATACTGTTAATTAATTCACTGTGGGTTATAAATGATATTTCTTTGACATAACCCATAAATTTAGGTATCATTGATCAAAATATAGATTTATTATATACCATTTTATTGTAATAATTATATTTATATAACATACAATATTCATTTTAGTTGGATATGGCATTTGATACATTTAGATACTTTTATAGATTTTTTCCGCCAATTGCTAGCTTGTCAGGCTAAGCCATAGATATATTGTTACAACTAGTACCTGGTCCTTTGTTATACGTTTGACAGTAAGTATTTTTAAATCAAGAATAAAATATTTATTAGGAATTATTGACATCGGTTATTTTCTATATATGAAAATAATTAGGTACATATGAGAAAAATTAAAAAAGCACAGTAGACGTTAAAACTTAAATATTGAAAGAGGAATACACATTCCTCAAGTCCTTTGTTACAATTTAGACGTAAACAATAATACTGCTTCATAACGCCGCGTCATTTTAGGGTAGTTATGTAGCTTATCAAGGGTCGTCAATTGTCTTAATCGTACAATGTATATACGTCGTTGTATAAAGATGATCCTTATAAACGGTTCATAATTGTGTTGTTATATAACTCTAATTGTACCGAGTAATTCCAGGAATTTAAGAAACCTTTTATGTTTGATAATCCTCATCCCTTTTTGTATACACTCTATGTCATCCAGGTTTAATTGATACGGAGTCTTAGCGCTATGAGAGTGCTCGGGAAGTGTTTAGTATGTATAATTAGGGTGAAATGATAGCGCGGTATCGGAAGCGATAACAACACTTGCAGGCCACAATGTTTACACGAGAGAACTCAGGGACCTTTTGTCTTAGATAAGAAAGTTATTGAATGGGAAGGGTGGGGTGTATTATCAGTGGTATATTGTGACTGTAGACCCCCCTATCACCAGGTAACTTACAGGTGATAAACACCATTCTGGTGTTGTTAGTTGGATAGTTTCGTTTCTATCATCATTGTCAGCATACTCATTGCACAACATTTGTCAACACCTAGTATCATTCTAAGGACAATCCAAAAGAAAACATATTTAATGTAAATTTGAAAGCTTGGCGAATGCTCAAGTGATGATCATATGTTCATGATCCTGACCGTCCGCCTACAAAAGAAAAAAAAATTAGGGTCCAATTTTAAAGAATGATTCGGCTCTTTCTCTCGTTATTCTGGTCATAATTAACAAACAATTTTAAAAATTGGGATGGTTGGTTATAAAGGTAACTACCGACATAAAACCTGTCAGTCGAGACGAGGTTTTGATACTGTATAAGGATGCTTCTAAAGCATGATAGTTTCCTATGATACAGTAACATGATCAAACAGCCCTGAGATTTAAATGGACTACTTCACTCCCATAAATTTTATTCTTGTGCTTTCGTGCACGAAAATCAACAGTGCAAAACATACGCTATGCATTCACTGCAAGTAGGATTCCATGAACATAACTTAGCATTTCCTTTATGTAAGTTCGTGTGAAATCCTCACTGTATACATCCTAGTTTATTCACTCCAAACAGCTACAATTCTTTGCCAATGTATGCATAATTTTAAACTATAGCGCGGCGTTTGAAGAACATAGAAACACGTTCAAATATGTTATCAAATATGTCAATGTTTTCGTTTATAAAACATATTTTCACGAGACATTATTCAGAACGTTAGAGTTGGTGAGTGTTTATGGCTTTGTTGCCGTTTAATTTTGCCTTCAACAAGACATTTCGTTTAAATTTAAGAGATTTATTTTCACATTTGTTGTGTAAACATTTCTGCATGTACAGACGACATATGGGGATTTGCTTGGATTAGATATAGCTTTTTACAGACACCTACATGTGGGTCATTCAAAGACGAGCTAATAATGAAATCTTTTCAACAAGGTGGTTGTCAAATACATTAAGGGCTTGGAATCATATTTTGACGTTATCAATTAAAAGCTAATGCATAAACAGTACTGGTTTGGAATGTATTTTAAGATTTTTAAAACCACAAAACTTTCAGTTGAAATGGTTACTACCACACTAGCTTGTAACGCATAACAGAAACGGTCGTCCCCCTAATGCCAGACAAGGGAACACGTAACAGAAATTTGGTTTGTTAATTGAAAACATGCCCGTCTGTAATGTGATATTCCTAGATTATAAAAACTAGGATGTGATTAGTACGAAGGGGAGGAAGCTATGAAAAATAGTCCTTTGATTAAATAAATATAAATAGTTAAAATCTGGAAGTAATGAAGCCTTCAATTGGAATTTATCCGGCACATAATTTGATATAAAAAAAAACAAAAACAAAAAACGCTTTGGCTCTGTTATCAAAAGTTTGAATTCTCCTAGAATAGAAACCCATTTTGAAGAGTAGTACAATTTAAGCGGGGAAGCGCAAAAATAGAAATCACAATGATTGCGAGAGCCTTTGCTTTTATAAACCAATTTAACGCACTCAATGGTTTGCTGCGATTTTAAATTCAATTTTTATATCATCCCGTTCATAAAATAAATTTACGAGAGTCTATTATGTTGGTAAATTTAGTTCTAAACAACAAGATATAAGCTGTAAATTTAAAAACCAATTTCCTGATAACCGCTGCACACAGCTGTGAGCATAGTAGGACAGACCTGCACAATCCTACATCATGCATTTCACAAATTAACATCGGAGTTTTGGGTGGAGTTTCTCTACATCTTGTCAGGGTTCCTCGACAGTCTGAACTGTCGTAAGTTTTATTTCATATAACGCTACGGCGACATTTCTATGCAGAACATGCGTGCGAGTGTATTATGCGCCGGCTCAGGTAAAGCGTTCAGCGGGTTCTCGTTAAAGGGCCATACAGGCGATGATACGGCAGCCTTTGTAGAATACCTCAGCAGACTTTATAACGTTTAAATAAAATAACAACTGTCTTGTATAAATGTTAACATTTACTCCATGTATAGAAGATAACAAAAAATGTAGTACTCTAAAACATTTCTCCATTTTAAAGACTACACTTTGTATAAGAGGAAACATCGCGTGATCGTCATTTACCGGGAACGTTTTACATGCATGGACAAGGAAGAACAATGCATACCTGTCTTATGATTTACAATCAAATTCGATTTCTTAAGTATAATATTTCGGAAGTTTTTTAAGGCATTTTGAAATAATATACAATTTAGGCACACCCAAATACATGAATACATATCAACGCGCCTGGAATAATATCTAAATAAACCAAGGAGTGATAAACACATTATCTAGTTATATACCTCTGTATGATGAGTATCGTTTGACACAACTATGACCATGATACAATACAATCACATAGGATATATAGGGTTATTATATAATTAATGGCATGACAGGTTACTACAAAAACAAACTGAAATGAAGGTTAGGGGTTCATATTACACTGAAATCATGACGTGGTGTAATTCATACGAAATATATCATATTGGGGCTGATAATGGGATAAGAAATCCCGACATTAAATAGCTGGAACACATACTCAAATTTGTCGTACATCAAGTGGAAGGGTTAAATTTATTGTTGACAAACGACAAAATATTGTTAGGAAAATGATGTTAAAGATAATCATCAAAGACAAAGACAAATACAGATCATTGTTCACTGCGGAAATGGTACATTATCATTATATACAATTTGAATGACATATCAACACGTTTAGACTGGGTTGAGTGTCACATGACCATGACATAACCACGTGATAATGGACAGTGATAAAGGTCAATTATACAGATACAGTTATCAATTGGTATTTAATTAATCATGTAACCAGGTAGCATCCCCAGTACCTGGAGGACGAGTTACGTATCGCGTGGTCAAAAGTTATAGTGAGGCTTAGGGTAGTATGATGGGCCCACTACATCAATTGATAGTGCTGGAATGTTTGGTTTGTGTGATGTGGAGAGCGTATCATGACATTAGAAAAACTATCTCTTAGTAAACAAGAAAGGATAGATTTTCTTCTGATACCCACTAATTCGCCGACCTTAAATCCCAGGGGGCGCCGCAACTGGTAAATTAAAACATCTTGACATTTACATTTGATAGGCCCCATATCGGGATGACCTTTATCGGAGGGATTCACTAGATCAGAGATAGTACTTTCACTACACAACAACCGGACTTATACCTCAGATTATGTGGCTTTTATTTTATTCTTTCCGCTCAGTTGTTGGGGGTATTTTATGACACAAACATTACATGATATTAAACCATCTGGTCAACAACTGGTAATTAAATGTAATGCCATAACAAACTTATTACTATTTGACATAAATGTGATATGTTTTGTATGGTATGACATACATTTAAACATTTTATCCAAACAAATTAATCTATAACAGTGATTCATATATAAACTTCCCAAAACAAACAGAACTCAGTAAAATAGATTCTGTCCTACCATCAATACGGTTATAAAGACCAATAATGTTATACCACGGTAAACAGATACAACTGTCATTAAACATAATCCATAGCTTCACAGACATCAATGGTTTAAATATCATCTGAAGCAAAATAAAATATCATTTGTTCCAAGATAACAGAAAATAAATGCGAAGTAAATAATATCATATTTAGCAAAAGGACAGGCAAACAACAGAAGAATATGCATTAAAAAACGTCAGTAGTATAAATATCATCTATAGAAACAAACAAAAATGAATTTAAAATGTCAGTGGTATAAATATCATCTATAGAGAACAAACGGAAATGAATTTAAAATGTCAGTGGTATAAATATCATCTATAGAAAACAAACGAAAATGTATTTAAAAACGTGAGTGGTGTCAATATCATCAATAGGAAAACAAACAAAAATGAATTTAAAACGTCAATGGTATAAATATTATCTACAGAATGCAACAGAAAAGAGAGTTCAATGTCAATGGTGTAAATATCATCTACAGGCAAAACCGAAAATGAAAATGAAAAATAGCATATACATGTATAGCAAAACGAAAAACGTCAATTGTAATTATAGAAAACAACAGAAAATAAACCCCAAACTTCAACAGTATAAGCGCCTGTCTAGTTTAACGTGTTTTGTTAAATTCAGGTATCCCCTTAATACATGTTTATCGGTTTTTAATGTGACTGTCACGATATATATAATCAAGCTGATTAAAAACTATACCTAATGTTTCATCGCCTTCATCGTCAGACATGTGCATCCATTTAGAATGTTGTTTGAACATTATTGCCGAATTTAGTTCAGCAAACTGAGGAGTTAGATAGAATGTAGCTGTTCCAGAAATAAGTTTTGTTGGCGGGGTAAGTAAAGCTGATGATGTAAAGAGAGGGTGGTATTATTACAGGGGAAGAGTTTACACTGAGGGCCATTAAAAAGATAACAGAGACATGAAATGAACGAGTCACGCTCACTAATGAGGGATAATACCATATCTAGTGATAGGATATTTTTGTGTAGTCTTACATATTACTTTAAAGTCGTCTTTTAATTCTTCACTCTAGTGGAAACATATGTTTACCTGTTCTTACGACTCCGATACTAAACCTAGTGCAATAGTGAATTGATGTAGAGATCTTGTGTTCTACGTTGAATTACCAGTTTGATTATTTCATTATCTAACTTTTTTTCTTTAATTGGTCAATTCTTTTTAATACATTTGCTACTAGTTTTGTTTAATTTCTATCTGAAATAGAAAGAAAGAAATGTAGTCGGGGCTTCTGTAGAACTTTTAATTCTCCCAAAACCAACCCATTGCTCGTGTGTTCTTTGAACTGAATTGTTTGTCTCAATTTTTTATTTAGTTTAAAATAAAATGGCAGACATATAGCAAAAGGATCGTTAAAAATAAATTCCGGGTGTGAAATAAGGAACAAGAATACCACGGTACAGGCTAATCATTATTTTCATATCTTTTTATTTTATTATTTGTTTTTTTATGAAATTTATTGTTCCTGCTTTTAGTATAAACAGCTTTTTTTTGTATAATTATGTGTCTAAAAAATGTATATTGTATTACTATTTCCACTTGACCGCCTACTGTTGACACCCATCAATGTATCCCCGAGTTATCAAGATAATATTAAGACCGAGTAATCATTAGATTCCGTCTGATAGTTATGTGGTCACTATGGTACCTGAGGCCAGTGTCCGTTCTACCTGGCACCAACATTGTCTCTACCCTCAAGGTTAGCTGATAGTCTCCACATGAATAGCTCACAAAAGGCAATACTCAAAATAAGGTCATTTCAAGTCACGTGAACAGTAAATAAACAATCGACTGTTGTGTTAGTAGCTGTCAGTTGGTAGAAAAAGTTTAAAATATAGTTACAGTTTACGTAAGCATTATCTACGTCGACACCAAGATTTGAAATAAATGATATTATACATGATGAGAAGTTATTGATTATTTAAACAATAACTGTTATCCAAGACCACTGTTTTACGTTGAATGCTTCCTCTGTGTTTTAGTGTGTACCAAAATCGGTCCCCTTGGTATGATAACCGGGGAAATCAAGGACTGGCAAGTGACTGCCTCCTCGACGTACCCGAAACCCTGGGACAGAAAATGTGACGTCAAATATGCTCGTGTGTACCTTCCAAATAAGTACGGGTGGTGCGCAAAATACAAATCCTCCTCCGAATGGCTGAAAATTGACCTTGGAGTAGCTGCCCGGGTAAGTACAAAGAACACAACTCCACTTGATCAAAGAGACTTGGTGTTATGTAAATGCTTGTTGATATATACTTTACAAAGTCCTTAGTAGTTTATTCCAATGTACAGCATGTCATTCCCCTGTTTAAGAGGTGAACAAGCGTATACGGTGCTACTTTACATGCATATCAGCTATCACACACGTAATATATAGGTCTGTAAACGTCAGCGATTTTACAAAACCAAATACGTACATAAAAGACTTTAATAAGTATGGTAGCCTCAGAGATATGATAAAAAAAAGTCTGTAAAACAGTTGTATATGTTAATGGGGGTACGTAATCCTCAATAAAGTGTACAGAACACTCGTATAACAGTATATCACGCTTCAAGCGAAAACACCCCGACATCGTGAAGGTTTGGTGCTGAAATCCTCAACAAGTGATGATACTGTTATATTTACTAATGTTTGAGGGACAAGTAGTGTTGATGGAATGAACGTGGCAGCTCTTAAGCAACAATCAAGTCTTTGGTCATGTGCCAAATCTTACCCACTACGAAGGGTAATCCTGGGCGACATTTGTGAATCCTCCTGATAACCCGCAAATTACTAATTACCATTAACTCTGTACAGAGGTGTAAATACCAACCTTTCAAGAAATGTGGCTTTTATGTAGTTTAGATAGATTGTAGACCAAACACTGCAGCCCTTTATCATATTGATGACATTCTTTCTAGTTCTAAACGGAAACATATTGGCTTATCAAACATGACTAGTTGACAATTTCCTATATCGTATTAACGCGGACATTCGTCAGCCGGGTTGTAATACTGAGGTCTGCCATCTGGGCTGTCCTATGTGTTCAAAATACTGAAGTTTGTCGCCGGAGTTCGCAGTATTGAGGTTTTATTCGAGAGTTAAATGATAAGTTGGACAGAGTTCGTAATATTGAGGTTTTGTTTTAGAGTTAAATGATAAGTTGGACAGAGTTCGTAATATTGAGGTTTTGTTTTAGAGTTAAATGATAAGGTGGACAGAGTTTCCAATATTAAGGTTTTGTTTTAGATTTAAATGTTAAAGTGGTCAGATTTCGTAATATTGAGGTTCTATTTGAGAGTTAAATGATAAACTGCTTTTCATTAGTATTGCATAGCATAAAACCAAAGGTATGAAAAAAGGGGGGAAAATAGATGCGTCGTAAAAATGCAAATAAAGTGAGATTTAACGACACAGAGGTTCATCAGACGTCTAACACAACCCTGATTATTCAAATTAGAAACAGCGAGGTATATAAACATCACGGTTGTATCTAGTGGATATATCTTTAAACTTTATCATGGACAAAAATAGAATAGCACTCCTCGTCTCTCCTTAGACAATACCTGCATCGGATTACTAAGAGGTTTTTAAAAAATAAAAAAGATACACAAAAACGAGGACGCAGAGTCACGAGGCAGGACTAGTCCGGCATGCCTGTCCTCCAGCAAGTTCCAGCATTCTCCTAGATCATCCTCTAAATATCTGCATATATTATCTTAAATTTTAACAAAGTACTAGTCGGTACAGCCGGGAGCGAGATAGTTAAGGTGTGAAATTGCGTCTAACTTTTAACAATAGGGGGATTTCTTTTCACTGAAAATGTATACGAAAAGAATATAATCACTAGACGGATGGTTATCAGAAATAAAATGTTATTAACCACATATTCTGATACAGACGCAGTCAAGGTTGATGATTGGTGTAAATAATCACGTGACACCGGTGTAACGTTTTAGAATAACAATATCTACATGTACCTGATATAATTCCTTCTAAACAAATATATCGACAGTTTTTACAGTGAACTCCCACACCACTCGCTCTGTCCTATTATTTACGGTATAACATTGATTATGATTTATTGCACGTGCACGGTAACAATAATTTTCGCGGCCTATCTTCACCTTGTCGAGGATTATTTTCCCTGTGGCTGTTCCGCGATATAGACAAAAAGGCGGCGGAGTCGATATAAACAGACCTATTTATACTACAGAGTTGTTATCTCGTGTCTAATAGCTTACTCCATACATAAATATCATATGAATTTAAATAATACTTTCCCCTAATAAATGCTAGATTCATTATCGGTATAGGTAATGCTGTTTAAGTGTAAAGTCCACCGATAAATGGCGAGATTTACCTGTATTTACCAAGCAGTACAACCGCTGAGTTTGACGCCCAATTTATTGGCACGGATTACAAGTGTATTCGTCAGTTAGGGGAAAATTACCCAGATCAACAAAACATACGGGAGTTTATTTGACAGGTGTAATGATTATAGACAAGGCCTACACTGCCGTAGGAATCGTTATGCTAAATGACAAATGTCTGTAGAAAGCTAGTGCTTTAAAAACGAGTAATAACATTTTAATCATCATTATAAGGACCTAGTTGACATGTTTAGATAATGCGAAAATTACAATTAAAAAAATTGACAAGTGAAACATAGATTAACCCAGTCACTTTTAACGTCTCGTGTTTCTGAAAAATGACCCAGTCTCGTGTAATACGCTGTGTTCTAACCATACCAGTCTCGTGTAATACGCTGTGTTCTAACCATACCAGTCTCGTGTAATACGCTGTGTTCTAACCATACCAGTCTCGTGTAATACGCTGTGTTCTAACCATACCAGTCTCGTGTAATACGCTGTGTTCTAACCATACCAGTCTCGTGTAATACGCTGTGTTCTAACCATACCAGTCTCGTGTAATACGCTGTGTTCTAACCATACCAGTCTCGTGTAATACGCTGTGTTCTAACCATACCAGTCTCGTGTAATACGCTGTGTTCTAACCATACCAGTCTCGTGTAATACGCTGTGTTCTAACCATACCAGTCTCGTGTAATACGCTGTGTTCTAACCATACCAGTCTCGTGTAATACGCTGTGTTCTAACCATACCAGTCTCGTGTAATACGCTGTGTTCTAACCATACCAGTCTCGTGTAATACGCTGTGTTCTAACCATACCAGTCTCGTGTAATACGCTGTGTTCTAACCATACCAGTCTCGTGTAATACGCTGTGTTCTAACCATACCAGTCTCGTGTAATACGCTGTGTTCTAACCATACCAGTCTCGTGTAATACGCTGTGTTCTAACCATACCAGTCTCGTGTAATACGCTGTGTTCTAACCATACCAGTCTCGTGTAATACGCTGTGTTCTAACCATACCAGTCTCGTGTAATACGCTGTGTTCTAACCATACCAGTCTCGTGTAATACGCTGTGTTCTAACCATACCAGTCTCGTGTAATACGCTGTGTTCTAACCATACCAGTCTCGTGTAGTACGCTGTGTTCTAACCATACCAGTCTCGTGTAATACGCTGTGTTCTAACCATACCAGTCTCGTGTAGTACGCTGTGTTCTAACCATACCAGTCTCGTGTAATACGCTGTGTTCTAACCATACCAGTCTCGTGTAATACGCTGTGTTCTAACCATACCAGTCTCGTGTAATACGCTGTGTTCTAACCATACCAGTCTCGTGTAATACGCTGTGTTCTAACCATACCAGTCTCGTGTAATACGCTGTGTTCTAACCATACCAGTGTTCGTGGTTGTCATTATGACTTATAGCGAGGACTACAGATGGGAAGGATGACCTAAACATGATGAACATTCCTAGGAATCACACACGTTGTCGATATGTATTATAGTTCACTTAACAATAAGAGAGACACTAGAATATTAAAGACAGTTTTAGATCGGGATTTCCTCGATGACAAAAACAGAACGCGATTTTAGGAACCTGATACAATCAGTAGACGACGTGACTCGGAGGTGGACTTAAATGTCACGAAATTCCTTCAAGTCTTACGCTGCTGTCGTGTCCCGCCCAGATTGCCCTCAGATTACGGGGGGACTCCACAAGCAGTGAGACTTAGGCTACCCTGAGGATAATTCATCCTCGCTCAGATGACTTTATTGACGGGTATAGGTACAGACAATAGACTTGTAACAGCTAATTACACCGTACACAACAAGGTATATACACTCAGTGTCTATTAACAATCCATATCTGATAATTCTGTGTAGGGGATACTCTTAATGTATTTTACACACCTAGTCCAGAGAATTAGTTTTATTATCCAATTTAATATTTATACAAGAATATCTTAAGTAATTGGAATTATGTATATAAATGTCGTATTCCATTTGGTAATATATCCGTCTCACCTGTGCTGTTGGCAGGAAGTACTTAATTTTAGGATGTAATATTATATTTAACCAGGTGTAAAGGCTGACAAATTTCTGTCTGATGTCAGTAAATTACTCGCATGAAGTTCTACATATTTTACATTATTATATAATCTAAAAACAAAAATAATTAAGAACTAATATTTTCATTATTGAATATTTAATGAATAAAACATGTTCTATGTCTGTAATGTTTGTCTAATTATACCTCCCTGTCTACATGTGACACTAACTGACACGAACATATCTTAATTAACAAATGTCTCAGGTTATGTCACTGAAGAATGTAGATATATTAAAAGTAACATTTTGTATAAACGGTATTGCATAAGAGAATCTAGCCAGTAATTACGTCGGTTATTGTTCAGTGAAGAGACGGGGCGCTCAGTAATAAAGTTAGACACCTATACGGTGTTTAAATTCTCTGAGTATATTCTGTTCAATAAATAAGTATCCGTATTGTAAAGTCTAACATGTCCCGACATATCTCATTCATTTGCATTGATTAAATGGTGTAGTGTACTGGAATATGCTACTTAAGTTAACATGAGGTACAGAGTTAAATAATCCCGATCACATACATAATGAGATATCAAATCTTAGACGGGTAGTATACATAACACATGAAGATTAAACAATGCATACAGTTTTGTTTTATCATATAAATATTAATATATACGATGTATCTACAAAATCCAATAATATTATATCGATTTATAATAAAACAATGATACAGTATTGATTTATAATAATACAGTGTAATAGAATAATACAATATCGATTTGAAATAATACGATATCGATTTGAAATAATACAATATCGATTTGAAATAATACAATATCGATTTACAATAATACAATATCGATTTGAAATAATACAATATCGATTTACAATAAGAGGAGTAAAACTTAATAATCAAGGTCACCTTTAATATGCCCAAGGACAAAATAGTGCTTCAAATCCCGAGATAAAATGGTAACACTGTTATACTTTATATACTGAACGGTGGGGTGAGATAAAAATGGTACGAAAGGAGACAATGAACGAGAACAAGATATAACTTTTAAGGAAATACGATATCTGGGGCAGGTAAATATAGATAATAATATACTCAATAGTCTTAAAAACAAACTCCAATTACAGGTGGGAGGGAGTGAATAACTAAAAAGAAATATCGTTCTTTTATATCACAAAGGAAAGTTGATAAAACACGGAAAACACACACCACACGCAAGACGGGGATCCAATCAAAACAAAACGAAAATAAGAAACTAATATCGAAATCAGTTAAAATCTCAAAAACCTTAAGGAAAAAGACAACTAAAAACACGTATAATGATGGACCTGATTGATAGGAAAACATAAATCGGAAATGAAACGATGAACTAGAAATTATACATTCAAAGGAAAGAAACCGAGAAAAGCTCAGTGTAACGGTCTAGAGCGTGTAAGTGATGCAAAACGAAACCTTTGCTAAAGCGGATATGTGTCATTGCTTAGTGCTTAAGGGGGAATATAACATTGTTGTATGGATGACAAGAGAATCTTAGAGAAAAATAAATAAAATAAAAGGTCTTTCAACTTATCAACCAACCTCATCAATATGACCTCCAATACCTCCTTACTACTACTTACGATAGTACTATGGTTTACAGTACGACAGAATATTTGTTTAAGTGCAGACATTGAGACAATGGAAGGACTTTTCCTGTGGAATGTTTTTACTGTGATCACTGTGACCTATATTTGATGGAGTTCGTCTTGATGTGTTACAGGTAACTGGTGTGATGGTCCAAGGTCGAGGTGACGGCAAGGAATGGGTGACGTCATTTAAGGTGTCATACAGTATGGACGATTATAATGAGGAGTATGTCACCGACCAATACGGCAACCACAGGGTAAGTTTCCATGGCAACAGGCCAGGTGTCATGTGTTTAAATTATATCAAATGAAATAAGCTAGTGTATTTAATGCACTATTATTCATCAACGAAGAATATAATAAGCTCTGAATAAATGTGTTAGATAAATGTGTTCTGTATTACATATCATTGACATTGCTAACATAAAGTGTTGAATTTACAGGTATTGGAGGGAAACACGGACGCCTACTCCGTAAAACACGTCTATCTAGACCGACCAATCCTAGCTCGATATGTCAAATTCCACACTGTAGCCTGGCACAGACATCCGAGCATGCGCGTTGAGGTCCAGGGCTGTCAATGTGAGTCCCAAATTTTAATTATAGTAAGATATGTGATTATCTGCAGATGGTCAAGATGAATATATAATAATTTCGATATTTTTTTCTACATTTTTTTGGAACATTTCTTATTGAATATATTGGAAATGTTATTGAAATACATCTGCCCTTTATTCATATCGATCAATTTTGATACTTATATCTCAATAATAAGGCGACTATTCAAATTCATTTGACAAGACTAGTAACACATTCAAATATGTCCGCTCTTTTGGCAGTGTGTAAGGAATATATAGGTCTGCCGCCATACGGCCGGATCACAGCCTCTTCCTCAGGGAAAAACCGTCGGAAAAGTTCCTGTCAGCCGGATGATGGTACCGTTCTCAGTAACAAGGGCTGGTGTGCCAAGCACAGTAACAGTGAGTGTTTCACTAAAACGATAATAGACCGACATCATAAAATACAACAACAGGTGCTACAAAACAAAACACATAACACACGTAACACAACACATATAACACAACACATAACACAACACACAAATCACAACACACACACATAACATAACACATAACACAACACACAAATCACAACACACACACATAACATAACACATAACACAACACACAAATCACAACACACACAACACAACATACAACACAACACATAACACAACACACAAATCACAACACACACAACACAACACAACATACAACACAACACACATAAAACAACATAACACAACACACGTAACACAACGCACACAACGCAACACACACAACACAACACAACACACGTAACACAACGCACACAACGCAACACACACAACACACATAAAACAACATAACACAACACAAGTAACACAACACACGTAACACAACACACAAATCAAGCAGGTACCACAAGACAAAACTTGTAAAGGCATCGTAGGACAAAGCGCACACACCAAACTACATCAGTAGACATCGTGTCTGTCCTAACGAAGTGGGTTGACTTGTGGAAGATTTTGTGGAATGATGATTGCTATTTTAGTAATAAGTTTATCAGAGGGGTTATTGAATACCGAATTTTCGCTATGATAAGATCGTATCCCATTGTTTATGGTCTTTTAATTACAATTGTTATTGAATCTGATTATCAATAATAAACATACACTAATGATGATTGATCTTTAACAAGCTGTTTTAATTATAACTTTGATCAGCACGAAATGAAGTAGAAAATTCCGTTTTAATCCGCACTTTTGATTTAATGAGTGAATCAATTTATAGAGTGAATGTCAAGGTATCTAGTACATTAGTGCGTTACGCGTTAAGTTTTTTTTATAAAATAAAATGATTTCATGATCCAATGAACGAGAACTATTTTTTGAGGCGATAGGATATCATAGAATCTAGTAGTGATCTGGTTGGCTCGGACAATGAAGCATTGACATATGATGGCTGGACATCTAACCATCTGTACGCTGTACGCCTTATCTAACCAAGCATCTCCTCTCCGGTCTCAGCTTTTTTGCATGAGGTCTTTCAGGAATGTTGTTGTCTTCTCACTGTATATAGTATTCGTGGCAATCTTCACAGGTAGAGGGTTCCAGCCTATCGCAGACAATACACACACTGGTCCTCAACCTAACTCAACATGTCAAGATGGTGTTGGTTCGCGGATCTGTAATTGAAACTAGTGTGCCCATCAACAATGAGCACTAAATTGGTTAACGTTCCGTTGATAGTATGCTTATTGATGTGTGAAGGGCATGCCTGGTGTCACGCATTTTGTAACCTTGTTCATGTTTTTATAAATCTACCTCTACTGATGACATTGTTTAACAGGGAATAAAACATAGCATTTTTTTTTCAACAAGAGGTGTGCGCATGAATATCCACACGAACGCAGAGGGCATTTCGGTACAGACACGACACATGTATAGCATACATAAACAAACAGGTCAGAGGTCAAACAGGCGATAGGAGGAAGAAGATAAATATATAATATGTAAATACAGCTAAATCCAAAATCGTCGAACACCGAAGATATAGTAAAGGCTATTGAGAGGCGACGGAGTCTATTATTAGGCGGATGAACAAGCTGGAAATAAGCAGTTTAAAATCTTGTTACATATCACTGCGCACCTGCAATATACGAACCACTTAACCAACAGCCATTTCCATCAGATTTAAACTTTTCTAATATTTATAGACCCGGAGAACTAAGTGAATGAAAAGTTTTATGTATAAAATTGTATACGTTTTTGTTGGTTCGCACTCTTCATTACAGTCGTATATATTATGACCGAGTACCCAGTAAACACCGACTTGTCTGTAGATATGTTAATTTACATATCAATACTTGTAGAAGGACTTTTTGTTCAATGTATTTACATCACGTATCACTTATGACGTTATAATGTGTACGAAGATATAGGAAATAATTATTAATATGATCCGCTTACACAGGATATGATATGGTGTATTGTTGTTGTTTTGGTACCGGGTACAGTGTATCTATAGTATTTAACGAGATAATTACGACTTTCTATTTTTAGCTAACGAATAGTACCGGGTACAGTGTATCTATAGTATTTAACGAGATAATTACGACTTTCTATTATTAGCTAACGAATGGTTACAAGTAGACGTGGGTCCGCCAACCCTAATCACGGGCATCATCACCAAAGGACGAGCGGACAGTAAAAAACAACACTGGGTCACCCGGTACCGGATATCCTACAGCAACGACACCCTCTTCTGGTACAAATACAAAGATCCACAGCACACGGAACCTCGGGTATGTTCTCGTCATCATTTATTGTGTTCTACACTTCACGTCATCACTTTTTGTATCATTGTAAAATGATTTGTATCATTTCATTGAAATCAGCTCCTTGATGTCATCTTATTTGGAGTCTATTGATTTGACTGTCCCATTTCACACTTGTCCTCATACCGACTGATCTTGATACCAATTCAAACATTTTGTTTTACAATCATTATTACATGGATATTATCATTAAATGTTTACATTTACTTTTATTATTGAGGACGACAAATTATTTTGTTGAAAATGTTCTTTTGTTTCATACATTCTTCATTTCTTTCATTTTTCACATCATGATCATATATCGGTCCATTTCTGTCCTCAAATGATTTTTGATCGAGGGGGTCATTATGACAGTATACCACATAACCAAACACTTGTCGCATTTGTTGTCACCAGATCGTCATGTAATCGTCACTTAACATTTCGTCATCACGTGCACTGAATCTATGGAAAACAGACACGTGACGAACATTGTCACGTGATCTACAACAACAAACGACATGCCATGAGGATATTTTGAAAAGCACATGTATTTTGATTAACATGTATTTAATTAACGTTATACTTAACATTGTACTGTACCGGTTATATATATATATATATGTATATGAGTAACAAAATAATTCACTTGTTTTCAAAATAACACTGAGAAAGAAAATTGCACTTGTTTTGACAAGATATCATATTTTTACTATGTGAATATAATTTGTGATTAAACATTATTGGTACATTTGTACACAGTTATACTCTACTGTGTAACTAGGTACCGTTTTGTATTACTGTACACACCGTACTGTATTACACACGAGGTTATCGTAATCTACAATAACACACAGGTGCAATCCTCGATACTATAACACACAGGTACAATCCTCGGTACTAAAACACACGGTCCTACCGTTCGTTTGAATAATACATTAATACAAGACGTTGTTTTTACACAGACGGGAGACCACACTGTGCCATAAAGTTGTGTGTTAGTTCTACTAGAGACAATAGTTTTAGCCTCCTAACGTAGACCATAAGGTATACATGTAGGTGTGAGATAGGTCTGTAGAGGGGTCTACCTGTAGTTATTGTGTGTAAAATAATGTAGGTACGTTTAGCAAATTAAAAAACTACATGCGTTGATATCATGTTCACAATTCTCCTGCCTCATACGACATTCATAACCATCACATTTCATCAGAAATACCGTTTAATCATTACGTCATTATAACTCTCTCCAATCACCGTACGTCATTATAACTCTCCAATCACCACACGTCATTATAACTCTCCAATCACCGTACGTCAATTATAACTTCCCAATCACCAAACATTATAACTCTCCAATCACCATACGTCATTATAAATCTCCAATCACCATACGTCATTATAACTCTCCAATCACCATACGTCATTATAACTCTCCAATCACCGTACGTCATTATAACTCTCCAATCACCGTACGTCAGTAAAACTCTCCAATCACCATACGTCATTATAACTCTCCAATCACCATACGTCATTATAACTCTCCAATCACCATACGTCATTTTAACTCTCCAATCACCAAACATTATACTCTCCAATCACCATACGTCATTGTAACTTTCCAATCACAAAACGTCATTATAACGATCAAATCATAATACGCCATTTTAACTCTCGAATCACCATACAATATAACTGGCTTTACCACCTAAACCAAATAATCTAATACAGAACTAATAAGTACACATTATAACTTGTTGTTGTTCTCATTACATTTGTATATTGTTTATTTACTTTCTAACAATTTCGTCCAAACTGTTGCTTTTTATGATTTAATTTGCCAGATAAAGATTTATAATTATTAATTATGTTGTAAGTGTGCTTTGCTTAAGTTACAAGATCCAAATTGTCGCTATTACGTCACTCTTAACCATTTAACCATCAATGGATTACCACCGTAACCTTAATTGCAGTTTAACAACACCCGTGCTGTTTCATAATGCCTTCCCTCAATGTCAGTCCTAATGGAGAATATATATCATTGTCTACTAGGAAATGACCGGCTGATTTGATGGTATTTCCCTTCTCTTTGGAATTTCTATCAATGCTCAACTGACAATCTTCGTTTTTTAGCCTCAGAATCCGTGGTTATGGAAAACAGCGATTAACTCATCCCGTCCGATATTAATACCCGACATATATACAGAAGATGGCCTGGTAAGAACTAACCCTACAGGTGGCGCTGTCTATTCAAACTGACCTTTGGCGACACTGTGGATTTGCATATCATTTCATTTCGGGTCGTTTCGTTAATTAATCTGTATATGGCTCAATGTTAACACAGTAACAACAGTATATGTTTGTTATATGAGCTGTGAAATGGTGACATTTTAAAATATCACAGGCCAAGGGGTTATATAATTGAGGAATGTCCTTTTGCTAATGGTATGCATAACCACAGATGCTACAGTCAGATAATTAATTAGGAAGAAGAATTAGGTGCCCATAGCAAACAATAAAGGAATAGTGTATTGGTCTGATTGTTCAACATATCAATTGATATTTGGCCTTTGTTTTAATTCTAATTTTAATTCAGTTGAACAATGAAACCAGTTAGTTAAAATAGCTTGTCAGCAGATAGTTGAATTAAGACAACGTAGTTTGGTTGTCATTTTATAGATTATATTCTTCCAAATCATGCTTTAAATTGAGATTTATTATTGGTTGGACTTAGTAATAGTAAACTTTTTATAATTGTACGCATGGAATATTATACAACATGTTGATGATATTTGAATTTTAAGCACATCACAATCTGCAAGCTAGCTTGTCACGTGCACCAGATAAGATGGTAAATAACGTATTGTTTGACGAACACTTCTGATTGGCCGCCCGGACAAATGTCATGCCCGGAAATAATCACTTTCATATCACATTGCATGCGTGCATATCCACTGCCTTAACATTGCATGTCAACTTACCGTAACCCAATCCAAATCCTGTGTACTAATTGAAATATTCTGTCGAGCCTTCTCTGGCTTCTAACGATATTAATATATAACTGAAATCTAACACCATCATATTGGTATCAAATGCATGTGCAGGGAAATCCCCTTTATTTATTTTTAGACATTCGATCTCAAACACATGGTATGATTTTGCATTTCAAGTTGTACACTCGATCTCTTGTTTTCCGACGTTCATTGCACGTGCGTGTGTTGATTGTTTGAACTCCCGGAGCATGATTCTACTACACTTCCGGCAGTACGCATGGAGAAACCGGAAGTAGAATGCACCGGCACAATACGCACAATAGGATTAGGACCCCAGCACCAGTGCACTGCTAACTGTATCGTCCTGTTCTACATTCACTAATTGTCATGATTTCGATGGTATTTCAGCTTTTCGGTGGCAACAGCGATAAAAATACAGAGAGAATTCATTATATCAACTCTCCGTTCGTCGCACGCTACATCCGTTTCCACCCTCTGGAATGGCATGGCAAGATAAGCATGCGTGTCGGGTTGTATGGATGTCCCCACACAGGTATGTTATAAACCGACAGATTAAGTGTGGTCATTGGACCGTAACGAACTGATGATGACCATAACTGTCCATGATAAATACATAGAAACGTTTTCTCTCAACACATACCGACAAGTCATGCGAAAATAATAGGAAGAGTATTTACATTTCTGATGAATAGACAGGTCTTTGTTTATCGTTTACTTTGGCCGTTTCTTCTGTATCCTCGCCACATTAAACAGACATGCTTGCTTTTGTTGGAGTTATCAGTGATGTAGACTTTCATTGCCCTTGGAATGACCTTTCTGTATAAATCAAGTAGATATTTGAGAATTTATTGGACATAGTTCGGAAGGTCAAAATAATATACACTGTATAGTCTATTCTTCTCGACCTTGGGAATTCTCATCATTAGTACCTGGTTATTTTATTGCAACAATGGTTTTATTCCTACTTTAATCTTTGTTACATAAATAAGTGTCTTATATGTAATTAACCCAGATACGTATTCTGTAGTTTTACCTTTACATCATACCTCGTGTAAAACTCTATGATTGACGTTCCCGGCTGTGAGACTTACCATACTAATCTTTTGTGTCATACAGGCGGCTGTGGGGATGCGTTCATGAGAGTAAACGAGGATACGCCATGTGGTAAGTAATGTCGCCTGACTTCTCATTTCTCTTTAGAAAACTAACCCTTTTATTTTTTTCAATTATTTGATTATACCTACGTTATATATACCATGGTAGGATATAAGATGATAAGAATTTTGAAATACACCTTTTGTGCGACGTCACTTCCTGTTCCACATTATATTGATAGAATATTCTTACCTTTGACAGACAGAACACATTTCAATGCGATACACAGTAAAATATACTCATAAGTAATGCCAATAAATGTTGAACTCTTGTAGTTGAAAACCTGGCTTACAAGAAAGAGGCGTGGATTAACAGCAAGCGTCATTACAAACGTCATATCCGGAATAGGATCGTACATGGGCATGCGTCGAGGGCTGTGGACGGGAGAATAGATGTGAGTCTGTCCAGTTGTACGATCCTGGATAACCTATATGGCGACAATCCGATCTGGACGGTGGACATCGGTAAAATCAATCCTATCTCCGGTGTAGTTATTTACACATGGCAGGAGGGCACCACCATAGACAATGGCGGCGACACGACGGCGCTCGAGTCGAGTAAGTATACGTCACAATGGTAGTATCAAATTGGTTCGATGAAAATGTCCTCGGTAAAAAACATTGCTCTTTATTGGCATTTTTCGAAATATCGAAACGCAGAAAGCAATGCCGGGGTATTTCCGGATATCTAAAGCTTATCCTATACCTTTCACATATCAAGGAATGTACGAACCACATTTATAACGAGATACAATGCGTACAATATAATCTTTACAAATAACATTCTGTAGGATATACAAACAATTCTATGATAGTTCCAATATACAAATAAATCTTTGTTGATAAACAGGTTTCGAGCAATTGTAAAAGTTCGGAAATCTCAATAATTAAACAAACAATTGTTTGAACAACAAAAATTTGATCACCATTCATTGATTGAATATTGTGTAACTTTTCCAGCTGAAGGAGGCACGCCGTATAAAGACGAAATGATGAATAACCTGGATCGGCTTATAATATATGTAGATGATAAATCCAAAGGAGAAGACGACTCGAGTGTTTCCGGAAATATGTGTGGCTATGTGTCCAAAATCAATGGAGCTTTATTCTCTCAGAAAATCCACGTGCAGTGCGTGCGCCCCCAGGACGGACGGTATGTGTTGGTGGAGGCGTGGGGGGCCTCCAATAGTTGGAGCAGACTGTTCAGTGCTGTGTTATGTGAGGTGATGGTCTACGCATGATCAACAATAATACTCCAAATCAATCATTTCAAACTCATTGTGATATCCTTCAGACAGAACATAAACATGCTTCTGTTTTGAAGACAGACAATTATTTAAAAACAAATACTGCCATTCATCTGAATTTTAGCAACTTTCAGGTAAACAAGTGGTTCTCGGGACCACGTGATGTGTGGTACGGCCAGATGTTGGGGTAGAAGGTATAATGACGGAAATACAAAACAACATTCGTTTGATGTTACCCACTTTTTGAAATGTACCATCGGCTGGCCATTATTTTGCATACACACGCTCCGCATGTGTTTTCTGAGAGATTGTAATTCATTGATGAATTCTCTGTCCGGTGTAAATTTAAACCGGCATGGAATAATGGAGATCGCCACTTAACAGATATGTATTTGGTGACAAGGATCACACCATGATGGCCGCGGGCCGCGCATGCTCTGTTCAGTGTGAGGTTCAAAGGACATATATCTACCATACAGGGTAGATGCCGCCGAACCAGACAATTCACCTCGGAATATGACGGTGTGATACTCACAGTGGGATAACACAATGTGACGTGGTGCTATGTAAAGCGGATTATCCTACAGTTACTAGGACAGGTGTACACAGGTGTACTGGACGGGTACTGATGTACTTGTAGAGTCCGTGTCCTTACACAGGTGTGCTATGTACAGGGACACGATACAGGTGATATATAGGTACTCCTCTGTACCAAAGGAAGTGTAGAGTAACGCTGGTGTTTGTATCAAATACAAAAACAAACTTTAACCAGTATATGAAGTGCCTGGAACTACACTAATTAATGTCAAACGATGTTCATATCCCACGATTTCGAAGTCAACTCCAGTGGGAGTTGCTATTAGCGTTCGTGCTATTACCTATTTAAATACTTATTCCATTGTAGTGTAAACAACGTATAGTCAGTTGTGTACGCCGTATATAGGTCACATGTGTGATTCGTCATCATATGTGTGCGTGCGCAGAACTAACGGATATAGGGACAGCAGTTTGTGATGACCAAACCCATGTATAACCGTATTACCAATCTATATACAATTCGCATTGTCTAAATAGTAAGGGAAATGAGCTATATAACAACATGTCTATAACATTTTCTCTCAAAAGTATAACATAAATGCATTTGTTTTTTTAATTCATCGTTATCTGAATCTCGAGTGTCTTTTACACAGTCATATTTTTCTACGATAATTTCACGTGCTTCTAGAGCAGAACATGACGACACTGTCCTACTGATCATCGCCCGTGCTACCCTGTAATAGTGATCACCTGTAACCAGGGTATTTACGACCATATATACAGCATAATAACACGTGATCGATCACGTGTCCACCCTATACGACAAATTGTATCGATGCCATCAGCGTTATTTAAGTGTATATTATATATCAAATGATAACCTGATGGGGCCCTAAATAAACATCGACAGGACATCGGTATAAACATACTGTGTACCGTTTACTGTGAATTATGACACCACTGGGTCATTTGAAATCTATGACTGTGTTATATACAATTATAAAATAAGTACCATTGCACACGGGTGACCCGTGACATAGTTGACCGTTTTAGAATGAAAGTATTTTAATTAAGTTTGAAAGATGCTTCTCCGAATATGCAAGTAAAAATCGCAATGACGTCATCCTTACAGAACATTATCAGCGCGTGAAAACATATTTGTACCTTCGGAGAAGTCTTTTTCGACACGATGCGAGTGATATTTTGGGTATTTTTCTCTGAATAGTTATCTGTATATAACTGAGAATATAATTCTAGTGTCTAGTGTCTGGACTGAATATTGTTGTACCGTTACCGTAGTACTGCTTGTAAATAGATTATTGTTATCGATATTAATTTATATTTATTCATAATCGTCATTGCGCATGTCTGAGTGCTCGTGTGTTAGGATAAGGGTTTCGTCACACAAATGCTCCAGTTCGGTGCGTGACTAAACATAATTAAAATTAAGACCAGTTGAAATTTAATTTGATATTTTTGAATTGGTCAGTATCATTATATTTTCCAAAGGTATCAAAATAAAACTCAATTGTCTTTTTAAAAAATATTAATTGGACCATATCCAAATGCCGGTCTGTGAAGCTAAAATTGAAGCATTTGTGTGGCAAAATCCTAAAGATCGGTGTGAAAGAAAAATGTTGTTTTTGTAAATTATGTATCATAAGGATAGTCCGATGATAATAGGATTTTAAAGAATTCTCGTGAGTTCTTTCCATGTAACATTGAATCCCATTGGTGTACCTTGCATGACTAACACGTCCTTCCCGTATATAGCAGTGCCGAAATGCCCGCGTCATAATGACTGTACTCATTTTTTACCTAAATGTAAAATGGACGATTCGGAAAACTCTAAAACATCATTAGGTCGTGTTAAACGATGATCTACCTGGACTTAAACCAGGCAACTCGGAGTCCATCAAACCGTTAATATCGGACATCAAATGCCGGCGTTATATAGCCAGTGTATTCCAAATCGACCAAATAGAGGATAGGTCTATATTCTCAGAATACTGCATAACGAATTTCGGAATTGATACAAAATACCAAATGAAAGCAACAATGAATATCTTATCGATAATGTTTCGTTGATAACGACCAATCCTTCTATTCATTCGAGGGATAATATTTTTTCATTAGAATCACAATAAACAAAACCGGTGTCACACAACCCAGAATATCGAATTATAAACGTTTCTTTTTCTAATTCCAAATAAAACTCTACTCTCTCTCTCTCTATGTGTTAAGGTTCCTAGCCGGAACCCCCTGGCCCCTTAGGGTATCCTAATAGTGCTATGCCTTCCTCGGTACCATTTTAATTTCTCCACTCTGTTTTCATGATAAGATACAAATTATATGTAAAGGTGACCTCATTATCTGTGTAATGAATGACGTCATGTTGCTTTTCGACATAAGTTTGTTAAACTACAAGTAGTTGCATTTTCGCGGTTTTAGCCTCGAATTCTACATTCGAATTGAAACAAAAATGTTTGATGGTATTCAAAATAGAAATTGAATAGCATAAATGAAAAAGAAAGGAAGTACTAGTGATTTTAGGCATTTTCATAAACAATACTTAGTGGTACTTCGTAATGCATAACCATGCATTTACATTTGATATTCTTAAATTTATGCATGGTACTAATACTTTGATTGAAGAATACTTATCTTACTGTATTTGTTTGACTGTTGTGACCTTTGAACTTGACCCCAGGACCCCTTAGGCTTCCTGTGTGACCCTTTCAGACAGAGCTGTTATATCGTTGTTATCGGATGTACAAAAATGTTAATTATAATATAAAAAACCACAAAATCGTGTTGTTGTATCTGTGTTGTAAAACTGGGACCTTGTTGGTCGATCTGTTTAGTAAGGCTTGGATTTTACTGGTTGAAAAACATGACGCCAGCCATTGGTTATTCGTCACGTGACTGAAATGTTCAAACGATGTTATGTTTATTGCTAACTTTATGAAGAGGACTTCTGTAACAATATCTTTATAGGATCAGTATCGTTTTATCTTAAAAAAGGCAGTATCGCTCATCTAATTTCCAACTGAAAGGGAAAGCTATCTTTGATGTTTTGTAATCATTATGAATGAATCAGAAAGAAATAAACCTTCTGGTTTGGCCCGAAGTAATTTTGTCTGATAAAAGTAATTGAAAAGAAAATATTGAAAAAACTATATTGTATTTTGAGTTGTAGGATAAAATAATGGTCTTAGGGCCAAATCGATTCCACAGAAAAGGGACAACAGTGTAGGTAGTAGAACGGAAACCATTCGGGGATTTCCGCGATAATTACATGATTTCGCAGTTTGACGGAAAGACCCGAACTGTGTCTGAATAGCAACATTTGCATCCGTTTTAAATCAATTAGACGATGAATAAGGCAGGTATTGGAACCAGCGAAAAACATATGGATAGTTAGTATAAAAACACATGGAGAGTTAGTATAAAAACACATGGATATTTAATATAAAAACACATGGATATTTAGTATAAAAACACATGGATATTTAGTATAAAAACACATGGATATTTAGTATAAAAACACATGGAGAGTTGGTATAAAAACACATGGATATTTAGTATAAAAACACATGGATAGTTACTATAAAAACACATGGATATTTAGTATAAAAACACATGGATATTTAGTATAAAAACACATGGATATTTAGTATAAAACACATGGATAATTAGTATAAAAACACACGGAGAATTAGTATAAAAACACATGGATATTTAGTATAAAAACACATGGATATTTAGTATAAAAACACATGGATATTTAGTATAAAAACACATGGAGAGTTAGTATAAAAACACATGGATATTTAGTATAAAAACACATGGATAGTTAGTATAAAAACAACAAAGAATACCGATACAATCACGAAAACATCATTCAATATAAACAAACATATGGATGTCCAAAGAGATTCCTGAATTGTAAGGAGAATAAGACCATGTGACCCGGAAGAGAAAGCGTCTTCAGCTTCATAGAAAACACTCGCCATACCAATCTAGGTCAAGGTCTTCAAAGGACTTGGTTGTTTGACATCTTTGATGTGATCATGCCGAGTGACAGTGGAGTAACCTTGCCTTATTCATCAATGAGATTTTACTGAAACATGAGGATTCTTTTCTCAGTGCAATACCAGCAGTTTGGTACATAGACTTATCTACACGTAATCATATCGCTATATAAATGTCAATGGACCACCCGAAGGAATATCCCTTTCAGAAATTATACTCTTTAAATAAATATGTTTGTTTATCGAAATTACCGAAATATCTGCACATAGAATGTCTTTGAGAAGTTTTTGGCGTGGTTTCAAAATGTTCATTCACCAAAACCTGCTACCAAAGAATGAAAACTTCAAAGAAATTGCAAAACAAGTTTGGTCTAGATGGTGTGTACGATTTTGAATTACAAAATGCCTTCAGTGAAATATGTTTGTACTTTTTTGTGTTCTCTCACAAAGAAGAAAAATTGTTCGTGGAACATATCTATCTATCATGTCAGAATATTTACTTTTACGTAAAAATGAGCTGCATAGCTTATTGGACTCTCTACTTTCATGTTTGGGATGATAAAGCGAAGCTGTTAAAGATATAGAAGCATACTATGTTAGTGTATCTGCAGCCATCTACGGTTAGAATGTGTTCTTTATAATAGAGTAAACCAAACTCAATATGATACATTGCTTGTATGTTATAAAAATCACATGGAAGACTTGGACAGCAAATTTCAACATTTCGAATCCACATTTGATCTACATGACCAGTACAGAAAACCAAAAGGTGGATTTAATGAATGGTTTTGGATAGAGAACGTGCACCAATCAAGGGTTCACCAACACCAGAATCACTGAACATCCGAATCACTCGATCGCACGATCAGTTAAGGTGACCACACGTTAAATCACTCTGTCCAGTAGATCAGAGTTCCTCGACGTGCCTTTAACCTACACTGTTTTAAAATGTTCAACATGAAAACAACGGATAAATCACTGTATATTAGAAGCTGTCAAATCAGTGTTAACCATCCCGAGCAGGCGGAACTCTTTTCCCACAAAAATGTCGCTGTGACCTTCGTTAGTCGTACGATCGAACTCAATGTCAATGTGACAATCAGCCGAGAACGTAACGACACCTATTTATGTAACTGTTTTCGGTGTCCTGTCACAGCTTTGATTGATCAGGTTCGTGGATTTCTGATACATACTTGTACCTCAAAACACCAATACAATTTAACAGATCTACAATTAATACCGACCCAAGTTCGTTTATTTCCTGTCATTCTGTCAGTGAACCTGACGAACTCAGTAATTGATCATTATTCAATATACTATAAAGTAATAGGAGTCAACTTAATGTAGTCCAAGCTTAACAACGAGTTGTACGTTCATTTGTACTCGAGTCCAGCTTCTCTATTTTATCACTACACTTTTCTATGATTATTAGTTGTGATCCTGATAAAGGGGAATGGATATTTGATACACGAATATGAAACATATGGAATGAATTGACACCTCATCTGCTATATTCGATACTGTAAGGGGTAGGTGTTGCTTTTATTACAGAGGAGTTAAATATTACTTTTTATTGAAAAAAAAAGTGTTAATGGTACTTTTCATTGAAAGTTATTAAATGATTATCTTGCGTTTTAGTTGTTCCAAGAATACAGAAACCTGATGCATCGACAAGATTCCATGTCCTACTGTGTCAACATGATTCCATGTCCTACTGTGTCAACATGATTCTATGTCCTACTGTATAGACATGATTCCATGTCCCACTGTGTCAACATGATTCCATGTCCCAATGTGTCAACATGATTCCATGTCCCACTGTGTCAACATGATTCCATATCCTACTGTATAGACATAATTCCATATCCTACTGTGTCAACATGATTCCATGTCCTACTGTGTCAACATGATTCCATATCCTACTGTGTCAACATGATTCCATGTCCCAATGTGTCAACATGATTCCATGTCCTACTGTGTCAACATGATTCCATGTCCTACTGTGTCAACATGATTCCATGTCCTACTGTGTCAACATGATTCCATGTCCCAATGTGTCAACATGATTCCATGTCCTACTGTGTCAACATGATTCCATGTCCTACTGTGTCAACATGATTCCATGTCCTACTGTGTCAACATGATTCTATGTCCTACTGTATAGACATGATTCCATGTCCTACTGTATAGACATGATTCCATGTCCTACTGTATAGACATGATACCATATCTTCATCACGTCAATGTGAAGAAAATATGCCGCGTCATAGTCATGAGATTGTTTTTGAACTGTAACCGCGAATGACGTCCATAAAGAGCAGTGATTGGCTGATAATTGTGTTGGTCTTTGTAGGAAGCTGCCATTAACATACAGCATTACAAAGGATGTATCTAATATCATCAGGTCAATCGCTATTTCGTGTAAAAAAAAAAAAAAAAAGCATGCCGTGGCTTAGATATTAAAGTTTGCCATATCTAGTGGAATAGTCCAGCTCACTGAGACAACACACGTAGACGGGAGCGTCCGAAAGCCTTAGCTGAGAGACAAGACTACATCGTCACAGATTTAAATCAGATAGATTTCTTATCGTCCCATATTTCATTTTAATATACATGAATATGTAAATTAACATTTGAAAAATATTTGAATACATTACTATCGAAATGTGTCATGTTATTATCTGTCTATTAATTATCTGGCTATTGTAGAGATCGGAAACATTCGTGGGTAATGGTGTCGCTCCTGAATACAGAATACAATGTTAATAGCCTGTTAAATTTTAAATATTTCACAGACAAAAAAAAACTACATCATTTCAGGTACATATACATCAGATTGTCACATTGTGCATTCAATGTAGAGGACATATTTCGTCGCCCGAGAGGCGAGGTAATAATTAGCATATGCAAATGAGCAATGGAAAGTATTCACACACAACGTACGCAACACTGTGACGAGATCGTGTCCAAGTGTCAAGTCCAATGTTTATTTGACAAATGACTTTGCTGGGTTACATTTCCAATCTATATAAGCAGTAGACAATGCCGAGAACCTTCTGTACAGATAGAACAATGCAGTCAACAATATAAACAAATGTAGAGAAATATTCACGAAGTATATCATGCGTAAACCGACCCGATGCAGCAGGTATTTATTTCTACAGCTGTAAGGTATACTGGAGTAGCATTAGGACACACGCAGTACACTTTTTACCTACACTGTTTTATCCTTGTGTTTTTGTTTTACAGCGGAAATCTACACGCGTTGTTGGTTCATCTCATTTCCACCTGTTATTGTTACAAAGGTTAAAGGTCAGTCGACGCCATATGATGACTTGACATACCTCGGGTAGGTAGGATACAATTGGACGCACCTGTACACTTGTCGGTAAAACAAAATACGATGTTTGCTCCCCAAATTACTCTGAATTTCCATGACTTATTCTGTTCGTATTTATATAACTGACTGGTTCGTGAGATTGTCATTCGGAGTTTTCAACCGATACCACAAAACAGTACAGCTGGCCCGAAGTTAATCTCCCAACATTTAACTTCTCTATGGGATTTAAGGGAAATTCTAAGGAACGAACTTCTATAAATTCTGCTTTCCTATGGAACCGTTAAGATAAAGACCATTGATAAAACTGGGTCCTGTTTACAGAAAACACAATACCTTGTTATGACGCGTCGTTTCTATGTATGAACTAACATAAACTGTATTTTGATAAATAACATGTTTATCGTCAAGTCGTTGATTGTTTTAGCACAAAGAAACGACACATTTTACAATATTTACTAAATAAGGGGGCAATTGCTTCACCAAAGCGCTCCAACCAAAGATATCAAAACATCCTTCCGACACTAATTACGCGTTATAGAGACCGATATTTTGGTGGTATGACACAATCCATTGCCGCCATTGAGAGATTATGAAGGACGGTAACCCCTCTCTCTTGGTGTTGTTAAGTACACCAGTTAGATGTCATGGTTTCTAGCTCCACAATCAGATTAGTACCCCCAACATACAATTGTATCAGTGTAAATACCGAGCTCTAATGAGTTCGTCACAATAATAACCGCACGGGGGGCGACACAATAAGACGGATACATGTACACTTAGAATCTCTACAATCCACACGAGTATTTATGTCAGCTTAGACGGGTCAAAAAGCGGCACAGACAACAAAATATAGAATCAAACTTCAAATCTTCTGATCACAGCTCGCTATTTAGACCTTACAGAAATTGGTGGGTAAACTGAATGTATCATTATGTCAAGTTAGTGACGTCAAATTCACGATTAATAAAGTTCAGCTGTATGATAATTATTTCACAGAATTTACACGCGCTGGTGGAGCATTACAGGTTGTTGAGAACTCCTAAGATATCCCCAAAAACCTACACACATTATGCACATTCTTTACGCATACCATAAACTCGTTATTACGATTTTCGCATACCGCGTATCCGAATCAGGAAACATTCTCGAAGTATTAAAATATAAACTTACACCTTTTAACAAAACACTGATTCATTACATCAAATATGGATATAAACGGTTGAACAATTAAAAGACGAAACTGGATAGTTGGCATACCATTATACGACACGTGCACACGCTGACACATGCGCGTGCTTAATAGAATTAAATCAAATCGAACGAGCTTTAGAAATAAGATTATGTAAAATATCTTATCGCAATAAATAGCGATTAAAACAATATAACGGTGTGCATAAATCACAAACACGCAACTCACAACGAAAAAAGACAAAAACGGGAATGTCTACAAGATGATACGTGTATTTATTCTAAAAACGTATTTACAAAAGGTAAAGGATTAATATACATCATCATAATTATAGATTTATAATAACTCTATCATCATAATTATAGATTTATAATAACTCTTTGTAAATCAATATTGTTTTGGTATCTCAAGTGTTCATTTAATTTGCATTCAAATGAATTCTTTGTGTGAAGGGACATTTTTTTTACATTTATCCGTGAATGGTCTCTATATATGCCAAAGTTATGTCCTTTGTGTGTTTGAACTTTTATCAAATTCTAAATGTGTCTATATCTTCTTTATCACATTTACCAGAAATAATTGTGTTATCCTCTATCATATCGCCACGTGATCATCTACATATATACCATATCTACTGTACTAGACTGATGTTGTTAGCCTTAATTTCTGTACACGTTCCGTGTAATACGTCTGTAAGATATATCCACTTTGGTAAAGGAAAAGCAAGTAATTTATTCTAAATATTTATATTAATAGTGCGGTCCTCTACTGTCCTAACGGTGCCAGGTACAACATTGGAGACTGGACCTCACTCTTCGTCCATCCATACTGGACAGTCTCTATACCTGTTTAATAAAGCATATCACCTGTACGACTAACCCCATGTGACAGGTACATGATCATATCTACATGGAACTATATTATACTGACACACACGACCTGAGCTCGTCGTGGTGTAGGTAAAACGCAGTAATGTTGTATGTAATATTACATCAAACGCACACGTAATGGACGTGCTCCTGTAAGTCTGTCCTACTTGTTGGGATGAAAAGGATCAGGTGTTTAACAGTTTATTTCGGCTCTCCATCAAACAGACCCGACATGTTTAATTACATCGTTGGTGATGTGCTTGTAATACGGCATCCGACATGAACCCGAGGCAGACTTTCATCTTCACTGTGAAGTTTCATTGTAAAGATAGACCGTTCTACCTCCACCATAAGCTTCAGGCACACCTGTGTCTTAGAACCCCTCCTTCAGTAGCCGTACACAAT
Source organism: Pecten maximus (assembly GCF_902652985.1). Classification (NCBI taxonomy): domain Eukaryota; kingdom Metazoa; phylum Mollusca; class Bivalvia; order Pectinida; family Pectinidae; genus Pecten; species Pecten maximus. The sequence continues at coordinate 3,436,124 of NC_047024.1, read as the reverse complement.
ATTTCCTTATTATCGATAGCTATCTTGCTATCATCTATATAGAATAACATTGTTCCCTTTGACAGACTGCCGAAGTATAATTACGATTCTCACAAATAATTTCTTTCATCTAAATCTGCTACAGAATATAACGAATGCATTAACTCGACATTCCTTGTGACGTATGGACATTTTAAAGATTGTATCTCGGCAGTTAAAGTAAAAACCTGCATATATATGCACTTAAAACATGTTACAAAGAGATTTACTCGCGGAACTATGTGACAGACATGATTTATATGCATCAGGGTAGTCTACATACGGGCTCTGTACCTAGACAGCATCCGAGTCATTTAAATGTTTAGACAGCATCAGAGTTATTCAAATGTTTAGATAGCATCATATTATTGTGTTATCGGTTGAATTTGAGTTTAAACGTTCGCATTTAACTTGAAACAGCCTTATTCTTCATTAACTGTATAAATCCATGTAATACAATGCGCATGTAAGTGAGAACACGTGTCCAATGTAAGATCATATTACCATTTCACAAGGAGCAAAGATGAAACTCCTGCACGACGTCACGATCGAAAGTATGCTTTTATCTATCTTTCGAATCGTCAGAACTTTGTCCGTGTATTTAATACTACAGTTACATTTTGTCTCTTTTTCCTGCGATACTTTTTATGCTTATTTCACTAAGTCTAGTCTAAGATGATTATATTGTAAATGTAGATATTTCTTTTTTAATTACACTCGTTTATGGTACCTTTAATCTTTATCATATTACATGTAATCCCATTTAATATAGTATTTACATGTAATCTCATTTAATATAGTATTTACATGTAATCTCATTTAATATAGTATTTACATGTAATCTCATTTAATATAGTATTTACATGTAATCCTATTTAATATCGTATTTACATGTAATCCTATTTAATATCGTATTTACACGTAATCCTATTTAATATAGTATTTACATGTAATCCTATTTAATATCGTATTTACATGTAATCCTATTTAATATCGTATTTACATGTAATTCCATTTAATATCGTATTTACATGTAATTCCATTTAATATCGTATTTACATGTAATCCTATTTAATATCGTATTTACATGTAATTCCATTTAATATGGTATCTACATGTAATCCCATTTAATGTTAAGTTTTTGTAATTATTATCATAGCTATGTCTGTCTCGGTCGGAATGACAGCAGTGATTTGTCGTACACGGAATGTCCAGTCAAGTTACCTATATCTTATACTAGTCAGTTTTTACTGAGTGACGTAACATCCAATTCTAGCATGGTAAATATACATGTAGGTTGTCACTAAAAAATCTAGTCACAACCAACTGTGATATTCAAAAATGATACTTCACTAAAGTGTAAAACGAGACTGCTATTGTAATGATTTTAATGAGGAATATTATATTTATATATGAGTAAAGAAATGTCTGACAGACATATATAGACGTAAATCTGTATTCGGGCAGCTCTAACACACGATACCCGGACGGGGCAGCATGTATAATTCATGAGATCTTGTAACCGCTCTATGTTAATGTGTGTGCAGCTGTATCGGCTAATTAACCATATAAGGGGACACACAAGTCATATATATACAGGAATGTATAGGTTTCAACTCGCGGATCATGAGTTGCATACATTTTTTTTCAGAGATGCATATCATCAAAGATCCATTCTGACAATCTAATAGAGTTGCAACGCCCTTTTACGTTTGTTGTGGAGGTAAATGAATTACCACTAATGATTATGTAAAACGCTTCCCTTCTCAAAGGAATGCCAAACAGATATATGATCTTGATTGAACGTCAAGTGTCCCGCATTCTAACGAGAATCCTAAACCTGGACTATTGAAATGTGATATGGGTGTCGTTGAGCCGTGTAGTTTGTTACGGGGTGTCCACGTGTGTCCCGGCCCTGTACGTAAACAGCGGCGGGTGGCTGGGGGTGGCTCCCCGACACAGATGGGGACAGGGACCCTAATTAATTACCTAACCCCGTAACCGTACGTAAACCGACCTGTGTATTCGATCAGATATTTCTTTTCTCCCACCAGAGAAATGCTTAATTAAGAGGCATGTCGACTAGACTTACTTTATAGAATACAAACAACGCGCCTCCTTGAGTGGGCGATATGCCTCTAATAGAACCCTCGAGAACAAATCACCTGCTAATTACATTCCATTTGAACTCTCCGTCACTTGAGCAGACATTCACCAACCGGGTATGTGGAGTTATAGAGACCAATGCCTGGGATACGGTACAGGCTGGCCCACACTTTACCCAAATACAGCCTAAAATAGCACATCACCAATAACAATCGGCACTCTCCAGAATTAAACACAATCAAAATGAAGCAACATCCAAACGCTCTCACCAATAAAAACAATACAACAGCTGAATAATCACCAACAACCTTTAACTACCAACGGAGGTTGATGAGTAGCAATCACAAAAACCAACTAAAGTCGGACACCCGTACCTACTAACGGGGGTTGATCAGTAGCAATCACAAACAACCAACTAGAGTCGGACACCCGTACCTACTAACGGGGGTTGATCAGTAGCAATCACAAACAACCAACTAAAGTCGGACACCCGTACCTACTAACGGGGGTTGATCAGTAGCAATCACAAAAACCAACTAAAGTCGGACACCCGTACCTACTAACGGGGGTTGATCAGTAGCAATCACAAACAACCAACTAGAGTCGGACACCCGTACCTACTAACGGGGGTTGATCAGTAGCAATCACAAACAACCAACTAAAGTCGGACACCCGTACCTACTAATATATAATATATATAAGAAGTACTGGAAATTATGTGATTGTATTTGTAATTCGTATCCTCCATACATTTATGTGAGGATCCAGTGTTATCTGGATTATAATGTTTATATTACTTCTTTGACCCATATATATATAAATATATATAGTGGATTCTCTTTGGACATTTGGAGGAAGATGTCCGCGGTATGGTTCTAGTATAAACATATCTTTTTTAGTCTGGGTATCCTTGCGCACCTCCGGTCAAGGTCTGCATTTATCTTAGCCTAGCATCTCCCTAGTAACATTGATATACAGCCCTGCTAGAAAGAGCTTGGGGACACCGTCGTCATAGAACCTACTTTTCCTACATCCAACTCCAAACAGACTTCATCCCTACAGTTGCATCAATCTGTTGAAGGTTATACTGAACCTTCCTGGTTTGAGGGCTGATCCCCGGTAATATAACCGACATACTATCCTGTTCCTGTAAATGATTGTTATCGGCCCTAATTTTGTCTACTTATTTCAAGTACCCAGGTGATGTTCACCATAAACTATATTTGTATCATGTAATTATGACCAGGATCACTCGCCATGTAATAACGTGTATGTAAATTATCTACCCGGTACATAAATCACAGTGACAATCAGACAAATGTCGGATAACTTTTACCAGTCACGTCAGGGGAGTGAAGAAATGGAGGAATAGAACTGTCATTTGTTCATAAAATATGGAAAAAAATCACCCGATGTCTTTAGAGACTGGTTTTTTAAAATCTCTGTATTGAAGACTGCCGAACTGAAGCAGATAACTTATTGTCGTAACAGTGGTATAAGAGTGCTCGGACATGATAACCGTATTAAGTAATTATTGGAGTACGACGAAATCTTGAATGACTCGACAAAATGCAAATGAAGTCATGAACTAAAGGCAAAATAATGCCATACCACACATACTTGGGAAGAAATAAAAATGAGCAAAAGGCGAGTAAACTTAGCACATGTAAAATGTGAAGGCGGTCTCTGGTCATGGGCATCCTAAAGGTTATCTGTTGTAACGGTAACCATGGTAACCATCCTAAAGGGTACCTGTTATACTGGTAACCATGGTAATCATCCTAAAGGGTACCTGTTATACTGGTAACCAAGGTAACCATCCTAAAGGGTACCTGTTATACTGGTAACCATGGTAATCATCCTAAAGGGTACCTGTTATACTGGTAACCATGGTAATCATCCTAAAGGGTACCTGTTATACTGGTAACCATGGTAATCATCCTAAAGGGTACCTGTTGTAATGGTAACCATGGTAATCATCCTAAAGGGTACCTGTTATACTGGTAACCATGGTAATCATCCTAAAGGGTACCTGTTATACTGGTAACCATGGTAATCATCCTAAAGGGTACCTGTTATACTGGTAACCATGGTAATCATCCTAAAGGGTACCTGTTATACTGGTAACCAAGGTAACCATCCTAAAGGGTACCTGTTATACTGGTAACCATGGTAATCATCCTAAAGGGTACCTGTTATACTGGTAACCATGGTAATCATCCTAAAGGGTACCTGTTATACTGGTAACCATGGTAACCATCCTAAAGGGTTCCTGTCAAATTTGATATTTGTAAGAACAACAGAACAACTATATAGTTATAGAGTGAAGACTGTCCTATACGTCTATATTTTATAAGCACATGCTGTTTTTATATGTGATTTACAATTTGAAACGAAAAACGTGTAGTGTCATATATCATCTTGGAAAGGTTTTATACGATTATAATTACAAAACCATATCATTATATTCCCTACATGTAAACTCAATGTCACCATGAAGTTGCCGTCAAGGTCAATATATTTAAAGGATATAAAACATCTGTCAGGACTATTTCAGGAAATTGTGGTTTTGATTTGTTGTTTCAACCTGTAATCTCAAAAAGTATTTCTTTCAAAATCAAACCGTGGGTTCCCCAGTCTGTAATTCTGTCTCCAGGTACGCCACAGGCTTTGTGACATCTCACCGTGTAGGTACAGACTGGAGACACGAAATGTAAAAACTCAATGGCGGAAAGACTTCCCTCATTAACATATGCATACTAATGAGCGCGTGTTATGTGAACGTCGGGTTTGTTTGTTGTTCGCATTCTTATGTCACCCTCCGGCCTATTAGCATACAACTTGATAATGACATATGGGAAGAGGCTGATCTTTGACCTTGCACAACGCCATCGCAATAGGGGACAATCGAGGACATGTAGAAACCTGTCTGGCGGCAATGTCACCAACTGTTGTACCTGGAATAAGGACGTCATCTTTACACCGGAGATGGAGTTAAAAATAACTATCTAAGGACGTGGCACGTGCAGTGCACATATTTAGAATCTAGGTGTATTAAATCCTAATTAAATTAGGTTACGCTTTAAAATAGAATAATACTGGGAAGTCCTTACCTGATATTGGAATTACGTGTACGTAAGATGTCACGTGACAGGACAGGTATGTTGTTTATTTTTCAAATTCTTGAAAAACAACAAATACGCCATAATTATTGACAATGAGAATGTATTCACTTAACCCATGTCTTAACTTTAGTTCTTCGTGTTGAAGTTTGAGCATAAATTATGGAAGTTCCTACAGCTGTTTGTAGGCAAAGGATATATATCTAATGTATACAGCAGTGTTAATGTAAACATAAGGTTGAGTGTACTTGTATAATATTGTATTATTGTTATTGTGGCAGTATAATATTGTATTATTGTTATTGTGACAATATAATATTGTATTATTGTTATTGTAACTGTATAATATTGTATTATTGTTATTGTGACAGTATAATATTGTATTATTGTTATTGTGACAGTATAATATTGTATTATTGTTATTGTGACAGTAATTGTTAATATTGTATTATTGTTATTGTGACTGTAATTGTATAATATTGTATTAGTGTTATTGTGACTGTACTTGTATAATATTGTATTATTGTTATTGTGACTGTAATTGTATAATATTGTATTATTGTTATTGTGACAATATAATATTGTATTATTGTTATTGTGACAGTATAATATTGTATCATTGTTATTGTGACAGTATAATATTGTATTATTGTTATTGTGACAGTAAAAAAAATTGTTATTGTTATTGTGACAGTATAATATTGTATTATTGTTATTGTGACAGTATAATATTGTATTATTGTTATTGTGACAATATAATATTGTATTATTGTTATTGTGCAGTATAATATTGTATAATTGTTATTGTGACAGTAAAAAAAATTGTTATTGTTATTGTGACAGTAATATATTGTATTATTGTTATTGTGACAGTATAATAGTGTATTAGTGTTATTGTGACAATATAATATTGTATAATTGTTATTGCAACTGTAATTGTATAATATTGTATTATTGTTATTGTGACAGTATAATATTGTATTATTGTTATTGTGACAATATAATATTGTATTAGTGTTATTGTGACAGTATAATATTGTATTATTGTTATTGTGACAGTATAATATTGTATTATTGTTATTGTAACTGTAATTGTATAATATTGTATTATTGTTATTGTGACAGTATAATATTGTATAATTGTTATTGTGACAGTAAAATATTGTGTTATTGTGACAGTAAAATATTGTATTACTGTTATTGTTATTGTAACTGTAATTGTATAATATTGATTAATATTATTTTGACTGTCTTGTATAACATTGTATTATTGTGGGTTATTTTTCATTTTGATTAACAATGATAATCGTATTCATTTAATTTAATTAACGCAAAGTCAGACCAACTGGATACAATTGTCTATAAATCATATAGAGTACAGGACCATAACACAAGTCAAATAGACAATACTCAACCACACTTTGCCATATTTATCTTTTTCATTTATACTTATTTATCATTTACAATGTATATGTTACCTATATGCTGTCTTGCATTTGGAAATAGAAAACAAAACTTGAACATTACACACACGCAGTTACATAGACTACAGCGCCACCAAGCACAGTACATAGAAAACAGCGCCACCAAACACGATACATAGACTACAGCGCCACCAAGCACGGTACATAGACTACAGCGCCACCAAGCACGGTACATAGACTACAGCGCCACCAAGCACGGTACATAGAAAACAGCGCCACCAAGCACGGTACATAGCCTACAGCGCCACCAAACACGGTACATAGAAAACAGCGCCACCAAGCACGGTACATAGACTACAGCGCCACCAAACACGGTACACAGAAAACAGCGCCACCAAACACGGTACATAGAAAACAGCGCCATCAAGCACGGTACATAGAAAACAGCGCCACCAAGCACGGTACATACACTACAGCGCCACCAAGCACGGTCACATAGACTACAGCGCCACCAAGCACGGTACATAGACTACAGCGCCACCAAGCACGGTACATAGAAAACAGCGCCACCAAGCACGGTCACATAGACTACAGCGCCACCAAGCACGGTACATACACTACAGTGACACCAAGCATGGTCACATAGACTACAGCGCCACCAAGCACGGTACATACACTACAGCTCCGCCAAGCACGGTACATAGAAAACAGCGCCACCAAGCACGGTACATAGAAAAACAGCGCCACCAAGCACGGTACATACACTACAGCGCCACCAAGCACGGTACATAGAAAACAGCGCCACCAAGCACGGTACATAGAAAACAACTCCGCCAAGCACGGTACATAGAAAACAGCGCCACCAAGCACGGTACATAGAAAACAGCGCCACCAAGCACACTGGACACAGTTTGACTGATGTAATTTTAAAAAGCGAAACTTGAAATCATCTTCATTTGATTATCGATCAAGGTTAGATTTGCTCTGTATTTGGGTTTCCCGCGTCTTAGATATAAATTAACCAATGAAAAAATCAACATGGTTGCCCACTTCTGGTCCTTTGTGAGCGGTGTGCAGCCCTCGTGGAGGGTAGAGAACTAAGGGAGGGAACAAGTCAAGGTCACACATACTACAGCGCCATCACGCACGTCACATAGACTACTGTGCCTCTACGCACGCCAAAAAAGACGACAGCGCCACAACGCACGGTTACACTGAATACAGCGCCACCAAGCCAACACACAAGACTCGCGTCTTGATGTTTGGATTCCTTCTGTCAGTTTTCGTCTACTTTTGATTTCTCTTGTCAATATGTCTTCATGTCTTCCGTCATCATATGTCTTACCCTCATCTTTCCCGTCATCATATTATTGCCCTCATGTCTCCCGTCATCATATGTCTCGCCCTCATGTCTCCCATCATCATATTATTGCCCTCATATCTCCCGTCATTATATGTCTCGCCTCGTGTCTCCCATCATCACTTGTATTGCCCTCATATCTCCCATCATCACTTGTATTGCCCTCTTGTCTCCCGTCATCACCTGTATTGCCCTCATGACTCCCGTCATCACCTGTATTGCCCTCTTGTCCTCCCGTCATCACCTGTATTGCCCTCATGTCTCCCGTCATCACCTGTATTGCCCTCATATCTCCCATCATCACTTGTACTGCCCTCTTGTCTCCCGTCATCACCTGTATTGCCCTCATGACTCCCGTCATCACCTGTATTGCCCTCTTGTCTCCCGTCATCACCTGTATTGCCCTCATGTCTCCCGTCATCACCTGTATTGTCCTCGTGTATCCCGTCATCACCTGTATTGCCCTCGTGTATCCCGTCATCACCTGTATTGCCCTCGTGTCTCCCGTCATCACTTGTATTGCCCTCGTGTCCCGCGTCATCACCTGTATTGCCCTCATGTATCCCGTCATCATACATATATACCTCACTCCCTCCTGTTGTAATGTAGAGACGTGTCGTGTAATTCAGTTAATGAATGTACCGGTATTCCTGGCATTTATAAGAAAAAGCAAAATTTTGAATTTTCCTTACAAATATATTCAGAACATTTACATTTAACACCTATCGTGTTTCAAAAGCTTCCTGATTAGTAAATTTTATACCGATGTTAATTTCTATGTAAACTACTAAACATGCACATGCTTGTGCCTGTACTTTACACAGTGTCAAAAAAGAGAGAAAACAAAAAACAAGAATCATATTTATACATATCACGTCTTTACGTAACGACTAACACACCTAGATACGATATAGTCCGGAATGTAAATAATAACAAACCTAGGTGCTATATAGTCCGGAATGTAAGTTATAACGAAACTAGATACGATATAGTCCGGAATGTAAGTAATAACAAACCTAGATACGATATAGTCCGGAATGTAAGTTATAACGAACCTAGGTACGATATAGTCCGGAATGTAAGTAATAACAAACCTAGATACGATATAGTCCGGAATGTAAGTTATAACAAACCTAGATACGATATAGTCCGGAATGTAAGTTATAACAAACCTAGATACGATATAGTCCGGAATGTAAGTTATAACAAACCTAGATACGATATAGTCCGGAATGTAAGTTATAACGAAACTAGATACGATATAGTCCGGAATGTAAGTTATAACAAACCTAGATACGATATAGTCCGGAATGTAAGTTATAACAAACCTAGATACGATATAGTCCGGAATGTAAATAATAACAAACCTAGATACGATATAGTCCGGAATGTAAGTTATAACAAAACTAGATACGATATAGTCCGGAATGTAACTTATAACAAACCTAGATACGATATAGTCCGGAATGTAAGTTATAACAAACCTAGATACGATATAGTCCGGAATGTAAGTTATAACAAACCTAGATACGATATAGTCCGGAATGTAAGTTATAACGAACCTAGATACGATATAGTCCGGAATGTAAGTTATAACGAACCTAGATACGATATAGTCCGGAATGTAAGTTATAACAAACCTAGATACGATATAGTCCGGAATGTAAGTTATAACAAACCTAGATACGATATAGTCCGGAATGTAAGTTATAACAAACCTAGATACGATATAGTCCGGAATGTAAGTTATAACAAACCTAGATACGATATAGTCCGGAATGTAAGTTATAACGAACCTAGATACGATATAGTCCGGAATGTAAGTTATAACAAACCTAGATACGATATAGTCCGGAATGTAAGTTATAACAAACCTAGATACGATATAGTCCGGAATGTAAGTTATAACAAACCTAGATACGATATAGTCCGGAATGTAAGTTATAACAAACCTAGATACGATATAGTCCGGAATGTAAATAATAACAAACCTAGTTACGATATAGTCCGGAATGTAAGTTATAACAAACCTAGGTACGATATAGTCCGGAATATAAACAATAACAAACCTAGATACGATATAGTCCGGAATGTAAGTTATAACAAACCTAGGTACGATATAGTCCGGAATATAAATAATAACAAACCTAGATACGATATAGTCCAGAATGTAAATAATAACAAACCTAAATACGATATAGTCCGGAATGTAAGTTATAACAAACCTAGATACGATATAGTCCGGAATGTAAGTTATAACAAACCTAGATACGATATAGTCCGGAATGTAAGTTATAACAAACCTAGATACGATATAGTCCGGAATGTAGATAATAACAAACCTAGATACGATATAGTCCGGAATGTAAGTTATAACGAACCTAGGTACGATATAGTCCGGAATGTAAGTTATAACAAACCTAGATACGATATAGTCCGGAATGTAAGTTATAACAAACCTAGATACGATATAGTCCGGAATGTAAGTTATAACAAACCTAGATACGATATAGTCCGGAATGTAAGTTATAACAAACCTAGATACGATATAGTCCGGAATGTAAGTTATAACGAACCTAGATACGATATAGTCCGGAATGTAAGTTATAACGAACCTAGATACGATATAGTCCGGAATGTAAGTTATAACAAACCTAGATACGATATAGTCCGGAATGTAAGTTATAACAAACCTAGATACGATATAGTCCGGAATGTAAGTTATAACAAACCTAGATACGATATAGTCCGGAATGTAAGTTATAACAAACCTAGATACGATATAGTCCGGAATGTAAGTTATAACGAACCTAGATACGATATAGTCCGGAATGTAAGTTATAACAAACCTAGATACGATATAGTCCGGAATGTAAGTAATAACAAACCTAGATACGATATAGTCCGGAATGTAAGTTATAACAAACCTAGATACGATATAGTCCGGAATGTAAGTTATAACAAACCTAGATACGATATAGTCCGGAATGTAAATAATAACGAACCTAGATACGATATAGTCCGGAATGTAAGTTATAACAAACCTAGATACGATATAGTCCGGAATGTAAATAATAACGAACCTAGATACGATCGATATAGTCCGGAATGTAAGTTATAACAAACCTAGATACGATATAGTCCGGAATGTAAGTTATAACAAACCTAGATACGATATAGTCCGGAATGTAATTTATAACGAACCTAGATACGATATAGTCCGGAATGTAAGTTATAACAAACCTAGATACGATATAGTCCGGAATGTAAGTTATAACAAACCTAGATACGATATAGTCCGGAATGTAAGTTATAACGAACCTAGATACGATATAGCCCGGAATGTAAATAATAACAAACCTAGATACGATATAGTCCGGAATGTAAGTTATAACAAACCTAGATACGATATAGTCCGGAATGTAAGTTATAACAAACCTAGGTACGATATAGTCCGGAATGTAAGTTATAACGAACCTAGATACGATATAGTCCGGAATGTAAGTTATAACAAACCTAGATACGATATAGTCCGGAATGTAAGTTATAACGAACCTAGATACGATATAGTCCGGAATGTAAGTTATAACAAACCTAGATACGATACAGTCCGGAATGTAAGTTATAACAAACCTAGATACGATATAGTCCGGAATGTAAGTTATAACGAACCTAGATACGATATAGTCCGGAATGTAAATAATAACGAACCTAGATACGATATAGTCCGGAATGTAAGTTATAACAAACCTAGATACGATATAGTCCGGAATGTAAATAATAACGAACCTAGATACGATATAGTCCGGAATGTAAATAATAACGAACCTAGATACGATATAGTCCGGAATGTAAATAATAACGAACCTAGACATGATGTTTCTGCTGAGACAATCACTCTGTCCTGGCATTTTCGAATTAAAATAGATTCAACTGTAATTCATATGTTCGCTACAAGGTACATCCAAGTTCGAAGTATTTAATTATAGGCGACAGTTTGGGTGACAGTCGATGTGTCATCTTGGTGTATCGGTGTAACCGCTGTGGTTTTCAAGGTCAACGGTGTGATCAGGAAACACAACAGATCACCGTCCATGGCGTTACAATACAGAGCTACAGTATAGAAACACAACAGATCACCGTCCACGGCGTTACAATACAGAACTACAGTATAGAAACACAACAGATCACCGTCCACGGCGTTACAATACAGAACTACAGTATAAAAACACAACAGGTCACCGTCCATGGCGTTACAATACAGAACTACAGTATAGAAACACAACAGATCACCGTCCACGGCGTTACAATACAGAACTACAGTATAGAAACACAACAGATCACCGTCCATGGCGTTACAATACAGAACTACAGTATAAAAACACAACAGATCACCGTCCATGGCGTTACAATACAGAGCTACAGTATAGAAACAAAAATACAACAGATCACCGTCCATGGCGTTACAATACAGAACTACAGTATAAAAACACAACAGATCACCGTCCATGGCGTTACAATACAGAGCTACAGTATAAAAACACAACAGATCACCGTCCGTGGCGTTACAATACAGAACTACAGTATAAAAACACAACAGATCACCGTCCATGGTGTTACAATACAGAGCTACAGTATAAAAACACAACAGATCACCGTCCATGGCGTTACAATACAGAACTACAGTATAAAAACACAACAGATCACCGTCCATGGCGTTACAATACAGAGCTACAGTATAGAAACACAACAGATCACCGTCCACGGCGTTACAATACAGAACTACAGTATAGAAACACAACAGATCACCGTCCATGGCGTTACAATACAGAACTACAGTATAGAAACACAACAGATCACCGTCCATGGCGTTACAATACAGAGCTACAGTATAGAAACACAACAGATCACCGTCCATGGCGTTACAACACAGAGCTACAGTATAAAAACACAACAGATCACCGTCCATGGCGTTACAATACAGAGCTACAGAAAAAAACCACAACAGATCACCGTCCATGGCGTTACAATACAGAACTACAGTATAAAAACACAACAGATCACCGTCCATGGCGTTACAATACAGAACTACAGTATAGAAACACAACAGATCACCGTCCATGGCGTTACAATACAGACCTACAGTATAGAAACACAACAGATCACCGTCCATGGCGTTACAATACAGAACTACAGTATAGAAACACAACAGATCACCGTCCATGGCGTTACAATACAGAGCTACAGTATAAAAAAACACAACAGATCACCGTCCATGGCGTTACAATACAGAGCTACAGTATAGAAACACAACAGATCACCGTCCATGGCGTTACAATACAGAGCTACAGTATAGAAACACAACAGATCACCGTCCATGGCGTTACAATACAGAACTACAGTATAGAAACACAACAGATCACCGTCCATGGCGTTACAATACACAGCTACAGTATAAAAACACAACAGATCACCGTCCATGGCGTTACAATACAGAACTACGGTATAAAAACAAAAACACAACAGATCACCGTCCATGGCGTTACAATACAGAACTACAGTATAGAAACACAACAGATCACCGTCCATGGCGTTACAATACAGAGCTACAGTATAAACACACAACAGATCACCGTCCATGGCGTTACAATACATAGCTACAGTATAAAAACACAACAGATCACCGTCCATGGCGTTACAATACAGAGCTACAGTATAAAAACACAACAGATCACCGTCCATGGCGTTACAATACAGAGCTACAGTATAGAAACACAACAGATCACCGTCCATGGCGTTACAATACAGAACTACAGTATAGAAACACAACAGATCACCGTCCATGGCGTTACAATACAGAGCTACAGTATAGAAACACAACAGATCACCGTCCATGGCGTTACAATACAGAGCTACAGTATAGAAACACAACAGATCACCGTCCATGGCATTACAATACAGAACTACAGTATAGAAACACAACAGATCACCGTCCATGGCGTTACAATACAGAACTACAGTATAGAAACACAACAGATCACCGTCCATGGCGTTACAATACAGAGCTACAGTATAGAAACACAACAGATCACCGTCCATGGCGTTACAATACAGAACTACAGAATAGAAACACAACAGATCACCGTCCATGGCGTTACAATACAGAACTACAGTATAGAAACACAACAGATCACCGTCCACGGCGTTACAATACATAGCTACAGTATAGAAACACAACAGATCACCGTCCATGGCGTTACAATACAGAGCTACAGTATAGAAACACAACAGATCACCGTCCATGGCGTTACAATACAGAACTACAGTATAAAAACACAACAGATCACCGTCCATGGCGTTACAATACAGAGCTACAGTATAGAAACACAACAGATCACCGTCCATGGCGTTACAATACAGAGCTACAGTATAAAAACACAACAGATCACCGTCCATGGCGTTACAATACAGAACTACAGTATAGAAACACAACAAATCATCGTCCATGGCGTTACAATACAGAGCTACAGTATAAAAACACAACAGATCACCGTCCATGGCGTTACAATACAGAGCTACAGTATAAAAACACAACAGATCACCGTCCATGGCGTTACAATACAGAACTACAGTATAGAAACACAACAAATCACCGTCCATGGCGTTACAATACAGAGCTACAGTATAAAAACACAACAAATCACCGTCCATGGTGTTACAATACAGAACTACAGTATAGAAACACAACAGATCACCTGATAGACCTTAGGGACATCGTACAGTTATTACATCCTTCTAGAACTCGTCAGTAATGTTAGGGAGATTATACAGCTGGACTAGCCAGTGATGTTAGGGACATCATACAGCTGGACTAGCCAGTGATGTTAGGGACATCATACAGCTGGACTAGCCAGTGATGTTAGGGACATCATACAGCTGTTTCGTCACTCAAGGACTCATCAGTGGTGTTAAGGACATCATACAGTTATTACATCCTTTTAGGCCTCGTCAGTAATGTTAGGGACATCATACAGTTGTTTCGTCCTTCTAGGACTCGTCAGTAATGTTAGGGACATCATGCAGCTGTTTCGTCCTTCTAGGACTCGTCAGTGATGTTAGGGATATCATACAGCTGTTACATCCTTCTAGGCCTCGTCAGTGATGTTAGGGACATCATACAGCTGTTACGTCCTTCTAGAACTCGTCAGTGATGTTAGGGACATCATACAGCTGTTACATCCTTCTAGGCCTCGTCAGTAATGTTAGGAACATCATACATTTGTTTCGTCCTTCTACGACTCGTCAGTAATGTTAGGGACATCATACAGTTGTTTCGTCCTTCTAGGACTCGTCGGTAATGTTAGGGACATGGGGGCGCGGAAGCTCTGAATGAAAGTCAGGAAGATCAAATAATAAAACAGAAAAGGCGAGATGCATTGACGTTATGTTGTTTGTAATTTTTTGTCTTTTATATTTTAGTGTTAAAAGAGCATTCGGCATGGAGGGTAAAATGAATCATGACCTAGGCCTGAACATGTATGTTCCTTAACCTATGGGAATATCTCAACTAAATAGTTGTCCATGGTACAGCATTACAGAATTAAAGGAAAGTTCCTTAAACCAATCATGTTCTCGTATGGGAAATTAATGTTAATCAACTTTGATGAAAACTGTGTTTATTCTCGTATTGTATTTTATGACCAAGGAGAATACAACCATTTAATCATTAAGACTGACATATTCCAAATTATTACGTTCTAGAGCTGTTTTACTTCTAACTTTACGACTGATCAGGCGCCTAAAACAGTGTTAATAATCGACAACAGGAAACTACAACTTACACAACCGAAAATGAGATTTTATTTAATAATTCCAAAGGAACGATAATGTTTTTTACGTTGGCAGTTGAGAAGGGACAAATTGATTACAATTTTATCGCCTTTTCTATTGATATTTCAACACTGTGATATTAAAGATTCTTCAGTGTTGGTAGCTGTGTCATCTGTTACTGAACGTAATCAGCTAGATTCTACTGATTTCGATTTTGGTTTGAAAAAAATCCCATGAAACAATGCGGTATCGTAAAGTGAATGATGATATCAACAAGTGTACAATGTAGATAGGACCTACTACCTATCTTTTGCCACAACACAATGACCGATTGGATGACGTTTCTAGATAGATAGTACAGGAAGCTTGGATACACACAAAAAATAGCGACACTGCCTTCAACGTTAAATCTTCTTTAAAGATCAACAAAGGCTACCTTATGTAATTCGGCTTTTTTTACGGCTTAAATCGAGTTATGCAGATCGTTGTGTCTTTTAAGGTTAAATGGCGCACTGGAACTCTTAACTCTCCGGAAGTATACACACATTTAACACAGATACTAGGTCAACACAGGATTTTTTTTTTTTTTTTTTTTTTTACATTTTCCTATCTGATAGAAACACAAAGAGTTGCTTTTATCCGAATCTCCTTCAGACCTCACAGTGTTTACTGTCTAAAACTGTTTTCATTCTATCATGGCTCTGCATACGAACTTTTCCATGGAGTTAATGACAGGAAAAAAGTGCGGACATTTGGTAGCAAATTGAGTTGAGAACGAAAATCCTTTTTTGCCGTCAGGACGGTTTATACTGTATATGGAATACGAGGAGAAATAAAATTAAGCCGTTTATTCTACACATTGACAGATTTTTACATATTTCATGTCAATCTCATTTTAAACACAGTACTTAAAACTGACCGCCGCCATGTTGAATGCACGTGACGTGTATGCGTGACGATGCGTGTCGTTAATATCCCGCCGACTTGTTAGCATGGGCCTGACAAAGAAATAGACGCACTTCCATTTAACCTGCTACTTCATTACAAATTATGTAACAGTGGTTTTAATTGCAGCCATATATTTCGGAGAAGTGTCTCTCGAGTGTGTTAGGAGGCCATCAGTGGCAGGTCATTTCAATCCCAGATAGGGCGTGTCCCCCATCACACGCCGAATAAACGCCATTGTTTTACCTACAAATGTATGCATAGGTAATTAGCTCGTGTTCGGTTTGACATCTTCAGGTAAAATTGGTTATTGTCAACTATTTAAATTGATTTGAAATTATTTATTAAAATATACATGACCTTTATATATGAATGTCACCTCGCCAATCTAGTAGTTGTTTATGAAGTGATGCTATGGCAGCTGATTATGAGGACACTATCGGCCTACATGCTGACATTCCTCCCGTCAAACCACACCACTCATTTACATATTTACTGCATTGCACCTGTTGCCCGCAAGACTATGTCTACATTACCGAGGGGATCCATTGACAAGATTCTGTTTATTTTGTTGAACTACTCAGTCGCTAACGAGACAAACTCACTATTGTTGGATATGGAAAAAATGTATCTGTGTTGCTCTGTATAGTTTCATCCATGTTACATATCATTTGTGTCACCTATAATACCATGGTCATCCCTAATCCACATTAAAATGTGAGTTGATATTAAACGAAGTTTCAAATACATGTATACGTGTTTTACAACTTTTTTTCGTTTTCTCGTTTCCCTTATTTCCATAATTACCTGTTTATAAATACCAAATGTGTGCCTGTTGATCGAGGATAGGGAAGTCATGATCATGCTCCCTGGTTAAACATTCCCATAGATATTACTGTCTTATGCTCACCACAAATCGTGTGACCAGATCTGTACGAGATTAATGCAATACAATGCTTCTGTTGATTATTCATCAGCATATACCGAATCTTTCCGGAATCTTAATACAATAATGGTTTTCACCTGTGTGTCTGTAGTAAACATTTAAGTGTGTATTCACCTGTATGTCTGTAGTAAACATTTAAGTGTGCACTTAAGTGTTGTTTTTTATTCTTCTGTACAATCATCGTGCACATTGCTTATAAAATATCGTAATCAATTCTTATTTTGGGAGCCAGACCGATTAAACAGGGCATCACCTGTAAAACTTGTACCGAGAGCATGAACCTAACCCCGGTTACTTACCGTAATATACATATAATATATAGTAATAAAGTACCCATACTAGGGCTAATGACTACAGACACCTGGAGTACAGGGGTAGGCCTAAAATAGGGATGACCGGATTTCTTACGTCTGCCTGACTACTGACGGACATCGACCGATGGTATCTTGTCCATAAAATCATACTTTAAAGGAAAAAACGTGAATAGCATTTTCAATATTTAAACATTTAACCTTGTAGTTCCGCTTGGTAGGTTTCAATAAGAGTTGTATCAGGGTCTGTATAACAATCTGTTTAAGTGTCGCGGCTGTGTTTTGCTAAGTCATACCTATACGAGATAGATGTGTTCAACATCTCGGTAAAACCACAATGTGCCGTCCTAATTATTACAGCTACGCATAACACGTGTCGCACCTGTCATGAATAAGAAAGAGTTGGCCGATCGGAAGGAAACACAAGATAAAATTCGTCGGAGATGGGACAAGTTTCTCCAGATAATTATATTGTAAACGAGATCATTTGTTCAAAGAATTCACATTTTACAACGTGTTAAAAGGGAAAATCCAAATGATATTTTTTCGAACCCATCTCAGAGACAATTAGCGTATCAGCTTTCCTCTATAGGGTGGCTACTGTAGGTTTTTAGTAGGTGACGTATTATACAGGGTAATATGAGTGGTGCATACTACCTTAATATTACTGGTGTCCCTATCATCACTCTACAGATAATGTGTCTTTACTAACAGATGTCTTTCTAAGTACATAATTTAAAGATATTTTTTCTTCTGAAACATATTAATGATACAAAATATTCCTGCTCAGCCTTCCCGCGTGTTGGTAGAAACTTTGATTGATAAAAAATTTAGTAAGATTTCTATATTATTGGCTGTTTATAAGCGCGCGCGCAGTGACAGAGAACACGTCCTATCACTCACTGATTACATGCAAATGAAAAGATAACAATTATTTTCAGAAACTATAATGTTATTATCTTTTTCGCGTTTTTTTTTTTTTTTTTTTGTACAAATAACAAAGACTTTCTTTTAAGTTATATAAATCACAGTCACTCATCGTTAATAAGTTAAATGTTTCTATAGCTGTCCCTCTTTAAGCTGTACTGGGTAAAATTTTCAGGGATTTAACTTAGATACATACATTAAGAATAAACGTAAAACTCTTATAGTTTCACTTTCAGATCACATGCACAGCACTTTCATGTTTGGAATTCTCCTGCATCAACGAGAAACTGAAATTATGTGTTTGGAACACCTTTTAGTGTACCATGTAATTCCCCTGCCGTAACGAAAATCGGAATAACCTCGGGTTCGGAGCACCCATGCAGTGCTCCATCAGGGACAAGTTTGGTTTCAATAATAATTGGAAATTAAAAAAACCTTCTCGGTTAGTTCTCAATGTTTGGTCTTAAAGGTTTGGTTTGGAACATCTCCCATTAGTAAATTATGTCACGTGTGATAAACTAACTCAATGGTAGGCATAGCTCATTGGAATATTAATCATATTATTCTTGGATCAGAAAATGTGCCAGTAGAGAAAAAATACATATCTACATCACTACAACTACTAGTAGGTAAGTAATGGTTACTTATGTAAGTCATGTTAAAGCGACCGAAATAAAATTACTGCCATTCAATCATTTCAGTACAAAATAAAACCTTTAGCAGAAAAAGTGGTCAGTATGTGTTTAAACTGAGTATAAAGGCGATCGGGATAACAATCACTAGATGGTTTGATTCATTTTAAGTATATATGTTTAATTCGTAACCAAATCAATCTGTGTATATGATCAAGTGTTGTGTACATAGATAGTACCAATAACTTCAATGTCAAGGTTAAGATTCAATACCGATTACAGTCATAGCTAAACCGTTAATATCAAAAGTTAATATAAACAAATAATAAAACTGGAGTTAATCAAATAACAAAGAGAAATCACGTGTTATGATGACGAAGTTCTTATCCTGTCAGTAACACTCTCAGTTATAAGGTTATGGTGACTAAGTTGGTATCCTGTCAGTAACACTCTCAGATATAAGGTTATGATAATTGGTATCCTGTCAGTAACACTCGCAGTTATAAGGTTATGATAATTGGTATCCTGTCAGTAACACTCTCAGTTATAAGGTTATGATAATTGGTATCCTGTCAGTAACACTCTCAGTTATAAGGTTATGATAATTGGTATCCTGTCAGTAACACTCTCAGTTATAAGGTTATGATGACTAAGTTCGTATCCTGTCAGTAACACTCTCAGTTATAAGGTTATGATGACTAAGTTCGTATCCTGTCAGTTACACTCTCAGTTATAAGGTTATGATAATTGGTAACTCTATTCGTACGACCTAGGTAACACAACACCAAACAAATATATCTGGCCATCTTGGTGCTACCTATAAATGCTAATGTTGACATCTAAAAGTCAGCGACACTCGGCCCCCGTATAGACAATCACTGACAACCATTATCACGACACCACGTCTCTTATAAACCTCCACCAGTAGGTTATCAAATGATCTTTTTATAGAAGGGACACTTCTGACACAATTCATATCATTTTCAATAGAGGTCATCAAGATATATGTTAGCTTTTACGGTCGGTTTGTAGTATAGCTGTCCGTGGTGACATCAGTATCGGATGTCAGAATCAAGGTTTAGTGAGGAGGGGGAGGAGGAGGAGGAGGAGGAGAGGAGGAGGAGGAGGAGGAGGAGGAGGGGAAGGAGGAGGAGGAGAGGAGGAGGAGGAGGAGGGGAAGGAGGGGAGGAGGAGGGGGAGGAAGGGAAGGAGGAAGGAGGAGGACCTAATACTTTTTTCTGATCTGCGTGGTTTTTCAAACCAGCTCTTCTGCTCTTTTCTGATAAGATATTTCCAACATTACTACACTACCACTTCGCCTGAAGGAGCTATCTGCTGTAAGAACAGCACCAAGTCGTCTTTAGGTGTTCAATCTGTGTGGCCTATCAACCTTTCTTAAACCTCATAAATTTCTCTTCTTTATTTGCCATATCAATAATTTACAAAGGACTTTAAATATTATCGCTGTTGAGAAGTGTTCTTTATTTAAGTCCACTTGGTGGTGCATATCCGAGGTCTCTCAGTTACGCCGACAATGATGAGGAAGATAACGTCGATGACTGTAGAATAGACGATTTGGAATGGTGCGACATGATAGATGTCATGTAAATGATTGTTGCCCCGTCTCCATAGCGACGGCTCAGAGAGATCTCTTTGTGTTTGGCTTCACTTATTTTACCTCCATTCTCTATGAGGTGTGATAGTCACACTCTTAAGAAAGAAAAACTAGTCGTTTGCTTTGATTTATGTTTTAAAATGACAGAGGACGATTAACTGGGAGATAGCCTCGAAATGCCATCAGATCACATTCCAGCCCATACAATCACCGTCAACAATACCGGTCACGTGACTGTTCATGTAATGATAAATGAAGTTTTTTAACAATCGTGAAATAGTTATGACAACCTTGCAACATTCAAAGTTATCATAATGGTTAAAAAAAATCGATTATACACATAAAGATGAATTGTGGTTTCTCCCAACAACTTTCATCAATCATAGTAGAATTCGACATTGGCATATCATACCTTAACCATATCAATATAGATTATTTACGGACGAATTAATTTTACACAAAGAGTAAATACGACTCATTAAGAGCATTTCCTGACTGTGTTAGGAAACAATTATTACGTTCAATCAGCTGTCCATTACCATCACCACCATCAGGACGAGTTAGAGGTATATAGGTGACGACTAGATACTGGCAGAGACATATATATGTCTCTGATACTGGTGACCACCGGTGATTAAAGACACTTGTTACTAATATGGACGATGGTATTCGCCTTACCCCCTAAACTGTCAATACTCGTCAATAGACATTAAAGTCGTCCCGTGTGTGTCCCTACCGACCTATCTAAGAGGACAGGATACATCTACACTGTCCTATGTACTTTTTAAATCACTATTCACGCTTGGATGCATTTGAAATTTAAAGAATTATTTTTACGAGCCTTTCGGTTTTGATCGTGGCCAAAGCAGGCCAATAAATCGCCTAATGTTGACACAACCATTCAGTTTGATAAATGTGTGCATATTCATGTTCTTTTTTTACCATCTGTTTTTTTTTTATCATCTTATAGGTCCAATGACTCTTCTTTGATCTGCTTCACGATCGATGTCAACTCGACAGGAACGTTATCATCTGACCACAGTAAGACTGGCAGTCATGCTTGGCTGGTCAATATTATGCCTGAGTGGTTATGGCCCATAATTAAATGAAGGCCATTGAGAGACAAACAAATGAACCACTATGGAAATAAAAAAGTAACAATGAGAGGTGTCATAACCTTGTAATAACAGTGTATGTTACCCTCCCGTATTGTATGTTACCCTCCCGTATTGTATGTTACCCTCCCGTGTCGTGTTGGTAGTTTGACGTCTACAATGGGGTCATTTAAAGATGATTCCCGCATCACGCAGTGTTAATAGAGCGGTCAATGACTGCTTGTCTACCAATGTATCAGTTCCTTTTCTATTTCTTTGGCCATACCTTTTTTTATATAATTCATCAAATATGTAATTATAGTCCAGTGAAAGACAATAAAACAAGATATCGTGGCTGCCATTGTGTAACTTAATTACCGAAATCGCAGATCTGATCTTGATAATGACCGAAATCAAAATGATGCTGCCATCAAAAAGGCATGTTTAACAAATGTTGTTAAAATAGGGGGAAAGAGGTTGAGCTGTATTATATATAGATCTACTATGGAACTTGGCACATTTCCGTTCAAACAAGTCACTTACATTGTATCGTACATCATGTGTATCTGGAACATGTCTGAATGGAGCTTTGTTGTATAACATAATTAGTGAGGAAGGCATTGGCATCCGTCCCCTGGCCGAGACATACCAGAGTCTATAAAATAGTAGTTTCTGCTCTCCAACGTGACACTCAGCATTTTTGGTGTGAGACGACTGGTTCGCCCGATGTCAGTATAATGTGACCGGGTTGGGTGTCCTGTCGGATGTCGGCGGTAGTATTAGGTGACCGGGTGGCCTGTCGGATGTCTTCGGCAGTATAAGGTGACCGGGTGGGGTGTGCTGCTGGGTGTCTTCGGCTGTATGCTTCAGTGAGGTAGCACTACAAGGTCTATCACAAGGAGAATAACACTAACAAACTTTCACCACAAGTATACACCTCTCAAAGAGGGAGACCGTCCTTAAATGACCATAGCTGTTGATAGGACGTTAAACAATGTGAAATCAAACCAAATTCTGTTTTGCAGTGTAACAGTACATTTATATTGATAATATATTTGTTTAACCAGTTTCTAAAAGTAGCTCTCTTCATAACACGCCTCAGTACTATAGGTTCTCGTAAACACATGAATCCGGTGTTTCTAGAATTAGAAAAGATGAATATTAACACAACATCGCAACGTGAAGAGAACATCTGAAACTATCTGGACAGTGGGGCCAACTTTATCGCGGTTGCCATTCCTATTCAGATTTTAAAAAAGTATTTGTTCACGCGACAATCACATAGCACTCAAACCACTGGAGTAAAAAACATTCCATTTTCCCTCGTTCAATATGGATATCCCCACCAGTCACGTGTAACTTCCGGTGTTCTATAGCCACCGGAAATTATCACTACCGCTCGTCTGAGGACACTTACCATCTCTTCTTACCGGAACTAGTCACTACATCCACTTGCATGCTTCATCTTGACTTCCCATCTGTGAAAGGTTTGTTGTTGGTATTAAAGGGACTGATTAAGTCACAGTACAGCAGCTCGTGTAAAGATATAAAATAATATAGATATCTACTGGTTATTACTCCTGTGTGCTTACAATATCGTTTTAAATGTTTAACATTAAGTTACTGGGCGGTAATGGCGATATCTTTCCTGTGAAACAGAAGACGCCAATCCATTCGGAACACCTCGTTTTATACGTTATCTTTCGTCCCTATTTTGTTCTCGTTTTGTCGATTTTGAGTTAAAATTGCTTTTTTTTTTTAATTTTAATGTCGGTATTGTTTCTGCACGATAACGATACGTTCTCTTCATTATTACAGATCTGAATTATTACTGTAATATTCGAATTCCTATCTATACATTGTGTTATGCTTTGGTATCGTTTATAGCTTTCGAATGACGGGTTCGTTTGCATGTCGGTATTCTCTGTTTTAGTACATCGCATTGTCTTCGTTAAAACATAATTCGTATTCGGGCGCTTCGTTCAAATAGTTTTACATCAATCTAATTACTTTGATCTTGTGCATTAGACGATGTTTTCTTACATCTGTAGTACTCTGAACTTGTATTTGAATACACCTACATCCGTAAAGAGTCGGTTTCGCTACATAAGGTTGTCCAGTAGGGGCGTATGCTGTGTGATGTTATGTAAGATGACCTTGAACACTAAGGACAAGGGGGACAGTCTATCATTCCCGATTAGTGAGGTGTACACTTAATTACCTCCCGTACACTTACTGACTTGTAGATGTGTAGCCCCGATAGTGACCGATTAACGCCTCATTAGGTTAATACGGCGTAAAGATAATGTCTTCTCAATACAGTTATTAATCTGTACATTCCTTAATAAACACGCCGTGCTTTATCTCCTAAATACCCTTTGTCCGGCACGTAATGTGTTTTGCACATAGGAGAACAATTGGGAAGAGATAGACATGGCGATCACAACTGGACAGACGTTTTTACATCGATTGTTTTTTAATTGCTTATTAGTAACTAACAAATAATAAGAACATCACACATTAGAATAGACTTGTTGTAGGTAGAACTTTACTCAATTGTTTTATCAGTTAATTGTGCATCAGTCGATTACAACATATACATGGATCAAATATTTACATTGATTTTTACTGTAAAGTGACCAATTTAAAATGAACAAAACAGGGACTTGTTGTTTATATATCATATATATTGTTATTATAACAAATATCATCTTAATTATAGTTTATTAACCTAAACCATATATATCTATAATAACAAATCCATTAGTATGTCAGAAAATTCCTGATATTGAAGCGTTGGTCCAATACAATATACTCCAACTACAACTGTACGCATTTGATATCATAAAATGTAATATGATATAATATAATCTAATTCAATTTACAATAATACTTCGACCTATAACAATGACAAAAAAAAACAACAATTTTTTTTTACACATTTAGTATGATTTAGTTAAACCTATAACAACATTACACGCCATCAGATTAATATACCTTAAATCGATCTATATATGACAACACTTTATTAAGTATGACACAAACTCTTACACGATATCAGATTAATTTACATTAAATAAAGTATACCACAAACTCTCACGCGCTATCAGATTAATTTACATTAAAAAAAGTATACCACAAACTCTCACGCGCCATCAGATTAATTTACATCAAAAAAAGTATACCACAAACTCTCTCGCGCTATCAGATTAATTTACATTAAATAAAGTATACCACAAACTCTCTCGAGCCATCAGATTAATTTACATTAAATAAAGTATACCACAAACTCTCACGCGCTATCAGATTAATTTACATTAAATAAAGTATACCACAAACTCTCTCGAGCCATCAGATTAATTTACATCAAAAAAAGTATACCACAAACTCTCACGCGCTATCAGATTAATTTACATCAAAAAAAGTATACCACAAACTCTCACGCGCCATCAGATTAATTTACATTAAATAAAGTATACCACAAACTCTCACGCGCCATCAGATTAATTTACATCAAAAAAAGTATACCACAAACTCTCACGCGCTATCAGATTAATTTACATCAAAAAAAGTATACCACAAACTCTCACGCGCCATCAGATTAATTTACATTAAATAAAGTATACCACAAACTCTCACGCGCCATCAGATTAATTTACATTAAATCGTATCCATGTATCAGAACAACAATAGACTTGTAAAAGGAGACTTGGTTCTAACGTAAACAATCAAACGAGGACTAAAATCAATAGAGATGGACACAGTCTTGATGGAGACATCCCAAAACGTAGATATCCAGGAGGGGTAGGAGTCTATCGACAACATCATATCCAGTGATGTCATGTCCTCAAAGACACGAGGAAGGGGATATCAACAGGCATCGTACACGTCAGACTTCATATCGTACACAACGGAAACGAATCTTTCTAAACCCGACCAAATTTAGTTATAGGTGAAATACAGCTGAACTCATCTAAAATATAAAAAAAAACAATGCTTATAAAATGTTACTCCATAGTGATGACAGGATAATACTGTACAATTATACTAATATCACATAAAAGCATGTACTACAATAAATATAACACAATCTAAACTGTATTATCATAGTAGTTAAAATTTAAATGCTCACAATTGTGTAAACAATATCGCAACAACACAAAATATTACAACTATTGATTTAAATTGTAATGCATCATTATATAATGCGGTTTTATTTCAGTAAACATGATGTCACTTAAAGTACATAGGACACCGTTAAATATTTATAACATGAAAATCAAATGTAAATCAAGTACGGAATTTGTTATATTATAAACATGTAGTGTAGATACTATGACAAGCGCTGTTGTTTGAACAATCTAAAAACAAAACAAGACACCGAGGACATGGTAATGAGGTTTGGCATGCATTGACTGAAATGATATGTGTAAAGAACCAGATGCACTGTCCATCGCACGAGCTTGTCGACTGCTATTGACTAGTGGCGCCACCATGCCTGTACTGCGTATTAGCGACACCTAGTGTTAATACGTGAACCTGTTTTATAATGTGTCACCGCTCTTTTACCCCTGTCATATATCACATAATTTAATTTACACCGTATCACCTCACTCTTGTTTCTGTTTGAACTCCGATGAACCCAGGACGTTCTACGGACAAAGATATTTCATTTCAACAACACACTCATTAAAATACTGAAATACGTAATTAGATGGTACAAAAGACAAACCCGTCCTTTTTAAAAGATCAATCCACTATTAATAATAACTATTTACTTGTCAGCTTAGCCCTATACATTTCAAAGTGACCAGTGAGATTTCGGCCACAAATCACGCGCGTCGTCCAGATCTGTCAGGCCATAATGAGGACAGATCGTAACGATAGGTTCGTAACAGCGAAAGGTCTGGCCTCCCGCTCAGATAGAGGGTTGATGTCATCACTCCCGCTCACATAGAATGTTTACGGCATCATTCCCGAATTGTGAAAATTATTTGGCTAAAAGTGATGTTTGGTCATTTGGAGGCTATTTCTGCCTTACCTGTCCGAGAGGATCTCTGTACAGACGAGGCGGTACATGGCATTAAGGGCCGTTTAAGGGGTCGTAAAGTGGAGGTAATGTGTTTGATGGCGGACACAGAGAGTGAAGGCCAGGCCAACTCATTGTGAATATGGAAGCAATGTTTAATTCCTTAAAAGCGACCATTGTCGTAAAGGGAACGTTGACACATCCATCTACTTACCGAATATTTCCCTGTATATACATTGTTGCCATAACCCACCTTACAGCCTCCTCATAATTTACCATCATAAACAAATGATGGACGAAAATTTACCATCATAAACAAAAGATGGTCGTCAATTTACCATAATAAACTAATGTATACTACAGCTCTCACACAAACGGATGATCACCAATTTACCAACATAAAAAATGCCTACGACAAACTATGTGTGTGTGACTTTGTTGTACTTACACTAGTGTGTGATGGGAGGGAGTCCACGAGATCCTCCTAGTAAATCCCTGTAAGGACAACTTATTATGATGAGTTTACGACTAGCTTACTGGTAATCAAGTTATCTTTTGTATCCATATATTTCTGAGGAAAGAACAAGAGAACTCAGATGGAAACCATCTTCTATGTTTAATTACTTGTTACACACTTGTAAAGTTTAACCAGTGACCAAACTATTAAACGATAGTTTCCCGCAATAATAAAAAAAAAATCTCTAAATATCGTCGGATATCCACATTTTTCAACGTACAGTTTTATATTGAATATTCGGCTATTGTAGCTTTTGGCAAATATCAAACATTCTATTTACAAGGGTGTGTTGTTTCTTTGTACCAAATCCTGAAAAGTGTTTTGTTGATAATAATCATATAAAATGTATCCGATATATCCCATTTTTTTATATATATTTTATGTTTCTTTTACGTTTATATGAGCTTGATGTGTCAATGTATATCTTAATTAACTAATCCCTGTATACTCTGTACACTTCACACACATGTTAAAAGGTCACTGTATTTGGGAATAAATGTATCAATCCTAGAATTAAAAAGGGGACCACAACGGTAATATTTCTTTCTTTCATTGCATAATTTTTATTACAGTGCTGCTGAACATGTGAAAAAATGACAAGTTGTAGTTGCAGATGTACAAAGTATTACCTGCAAATGGAAGTCATCGAAGTGGTAGAAACCAGGAACAGATTCTCCGCTTTCTCAAATGTTCGCAATATTTCACGAAGACATCCGTTGCTACAAGAGATATTCCCCTTTCTATCACAATAGGTGGGTGTTTTTCAACACCCAAGGCATAAAATAATCGTTACAACTGTTTAATAACGTTCAGTTTATACCACACATGGAATAAACTCTAAATGCGTTTTGATTGGTTGACACGATGACCTTTGACCGGGACTATTTTTAACCGTGTTGAAGGCCGCTTCACGATGTCCCGGAAATGATAAAGCGTAAGAAGTAGTTCGCACTTGTTTTAATATATTCTTGAATAGATATATATATTTGTATTAATTTATTGCTTTGAAAGAATAAACTTACTTATTATTTTGTTATGATTTGTAATAACTTGTAGTATTTTCATACATTTCCGAATTTGTCAGTTTTGTAAATTGATTAGCAGCATTTCAAATTAGGTCATATCCTTACACTACACCTGGTATTGTGAAAAGAACACACACTGACACAAAACAGGTCACCTCATTCACAAAATAGTTTTTCTATTGTGGTAGAAACAGGTCACACAAACTCGTTGTAACTTTCGAAAAATAACTAACTCGAGTTAAAGAAATACCATATACAACAAACACTCGTCGGGCGACCTCTATTTATCTAAGGGAACGTACGATTGGGTCTATAACCCCAAGTGATCAAAGCGATTTATGTAACGAGACGCACGATTGGCCCGAAAAAGGAGTCCAATGGGTCAGTACTGAATTGAGTGATCTAAGCGATTTCCGTAATAAGATGCTCGATTGGTCGGTATTGTACTGTGTGATCCTTACAACTTTTGTAAGGAGGCGCACGATTGGTCGGTTTTGTAATGTGTGATCCTTACAACTTTTGTAAGGAGACGCACGATTGGTCGGTTTTGTACTGTGTGAGCCTTGAGACTTTTGTAAGAAGACGCACGATTGGTCGGTATTGTTCCAAGTGATTAACGTCTTGTTGTTTTGTGTTACTGATGATTCTATTAGACAGTAATGTTTGGAGGTAAACACTACAAATATATGACGATGAGCGATGACAAACCTACCGGGTAGAGTAGTCGTCCTCAAACACACCAATTATCTAACGGACACATGCAGTGGCCATCGGTCAACTGGCGACACGAAATCGGATCGAGTTTATTTTTCTCGTCATGATCCGAAGGTGATAACACCCTAACTATGACATGACAAATCTAGCCATTTCTTACCTTTAGTGAGAACACGTAATCCAATAGTACCCCATACTCCCACTCCCAAACAGGTCAGTATGCGTCACCTGGCGATATGATTGGCTGGGCAGGGCCGAGTATCACTGTTTGTCTACACGTGTAAATCCCCTGGGATATATAACAGAAGACGTGTTAACCTTGTATAAATCATCTATTTACAACCATAGTGGGCTTGTTTTCAACATCTCCTAAACGACATGGTCTGTTTGGGTAAAACTTTACCTAACTAACGACCTACGTTCTCAACCAGCATGGACACAAACCATGGACACAGTAACCGATTTGTCATGTTTAAAGATATCAGATTCTGTTCTTGATATTTTGATACATTTTGTATAAACAAAATTTAAACATTGCTCAGTGTTGTAGAATATCGTTGTCTAGAAAAAAATGCGTCACAATGTAGGAGATTCGAAACTATAAGTTGTTACGAACGTCTCCTGGTATCTGTATATAATAGAAATATTTAAAATAAAGTTTTATTTTGGGCATATCACTAGAATAAAGTTTTATTTTGGACATATCACTAGAATAAAGTTTTATTTTGGACATATCACTAGAATAAAGTTTTATTTTGGACATATCCCTAGATTTTCTGTATGTGTAGAAATCCAGTAGTCACCAGTTCCCCGTATTTAGAGATTTACCTGCATTTTACAGATAACATAGTTACTTATGTTACATGTTCAATATACAAGTATCTTATATTATAAACCTCGACCACATACACTGTGGGAATATCTCATACACCAAATTATAATCTCCCGGGCATTATTATTATTTCTTTATTTCCTCCAAGATGTGAAGAGTATACAGAAATGATTTACAAATTAGAACAAAATTCATTCACGCTCATTATCACCTCTCGCATAAGGATTCACGCGTTACACAATAAACTACAGATATAATAATGATTACATGATGTTAGTAAAGGAAAATTCTTCGCATGTTTCTTAAGTTAAGACACATTAGATTCTTAATTAGCACATATATACGTACTTCATTTTTAGAAAATGAATAGCAGTCATTTCATTCTGTGGTCTAACGTGAGATAATATAATTTAAGTGCCTACATGTGTTATGTAGGCTTGCAAATGCATTTTATATACATGTATGCATATCTATAAAACAACATTAATAATAATTACAAGTTCTCTTTTTCATATGAAATAATTACAAAATACCACTGCATTGAAGAATCTTGAATACAATAACGATTGAATTAACTCTGAAGTCCTCGAGTTCGTATGAGGATAAGTCATAATTGACGATACCCCCAAGAAGAACATGGATAAGATGGTAATTTGACAACGTGTTAAGGTAACATACAAAATCGACATCTTTTATAGTACAGAGAACACACCACAGTTGGTCACGCAAAGACTCTGTATGAGAGCATTCAAGCACGCTATGTAAGATTACATCATTGTAAATTAAACCACAATATTGACACAAAAATACATTTTCGTCATCTCGCATTTCAACACAAAGTTTAACAATTTGTTTAAAACATGAACTGTATTGGGGGAAATGTAGAGCTAATTTCCATATTGAATATGGTTGTATTTTATTATGCAAGAGACCGAAACGAGAAAATTCTTTATCAGTTTTCATTCTTTCACATAGATTAAACTCCTCACAATTTCTTACATGGTCATTCACTAATCGTTTCCATTGGCATCTGTTTGGGAACAAGCCACTCTTCAAGAATTCACCAAGAACATAATTCAAATTATATTTTGTCAAAATATTGACAATGTCGGGAATAAAACCTCTGGAGAAAGTACACAGTTTGTAATCAAATATGCGCTTTATAAAAATTTCGCGCGTCAAAACTCCAACATCCATGGAACATATTCTACCAAGGAATAATAATTTTTTCACACTTATATATACTTCTATTGAAAACCAACCGATCAATGACGTACACATGTCTGTTCTTGTTCTTACATTAAAACCCTGAATTGATTTTACAATGAAGTTCTGTGCTTTTTCAAGCATGTACATTTCATTTTTCTTTAACTGCCACATTTCGCAACCATAGAGTGCGGAAGGATATACTTTACATTTAATAATTTTAGCAATGGTTAAAGGATTGAGGGCACATTGGTGTGCTCCAGAACGAATTAAGGACATTACACCACATTTTAATTTGGAGCAGGCACGTTCTGTACGTTCGACATTGTTGTTTCTATTGTTTAATAAAACACCAACATGATTTATGCTATCTACAATTGGTAAATTCTTTTCGTAAAAGGATACATTTCGACAAGTACTTGGCTTCTTTTTGTATGTGAAAACAACAATTTTAGATTTAGAGGCGGAAAATGTAAATCGCCACTTTCTACTGTAATTGTCACACATAGATAGTAAGTGTTGGAGACTTTCAACGTTATTGGTAATTACACATATATCATCTGCTTGTGTAGGTATATTAACACGTGATGAATGGACTACTGCTCCTTTTCCACTGAATTCTACTTCGTTTAACAAATCATTGATAAAAACAAGATACATTTTAGCAGACAAAGAACCTCCTTGTAAGATCCCTCGTTTCATAATTACACTTTCTGATTTAAAACCATTAAAAACAACATTACTAGTGAAACACGAGTACATTTGTTTCATAATAAGCCATATTTTCCCTTTAATACCCATATTGTACAATTTGTAGAATAAGCCTTCTTGCCATACAGAATCAAAGGCTTTATTGCTATCAAGAAAAGCAACAAGAACTTCAGATCCATTCTCTAAGTTATAATTAATACTCTCTTGTAAATTAAATGAAGTGCATAGACTACACAGTTTTTTCCGATAAGCTGATTGCTGTCTGTTAGGAAAACTATGAGATTCTAGAATGGGATTTAAACGGGTAGACAAAAGTGTTTCAAAAATCTTAAAAAATACAGGAATTAATGTAATACCTCTGTAGCTATTGGGGTCATCTTTCGGTTTTTTATCACCTTTATAAAGAGTAACAATGATGCCGACTTTCCAAGATTTTGGAATATACTCGTACTTAATTATAAGATTAAACAAAAACGTGATATGTTCAATCATCAGATCATTACAATATTTGACATGTTCATACACAAGACCATCTGGACCACCAGATTTATCATTCTTCAGACATTTGCATATATTCGAAACCTCTTTCACACTGAATTCTTTTTCAAGAAATACATCTTTGTCATGCTTTGCTTTTACACACATGTTTGATACATTACTGTTCACATGATTTGAGAACTCTTCATCGAATAATGTATTGGATTCATTTTGAAATAATTTACTAAAATGTATACCCCATGCCTTTGCTATTTCGCTGGGATTACGTAGGACATTACCATCATATTTTAGTTCTGTCTGTGAAAATTTGGGTTTATGTGATTTACTTTTATATAGTTGCCAAAACAGCGTTTGGTCAACTTCACCTGATCTATCAATTTCTTCGAATTGGCCTTTCATATATTGGTTAAAAGCAATTCTTAGCTTCTTTCTAAAAATGGTTTTACATGACTTATAGTCTAAAAAATAAACATCAGTACCTCTACATTGGCCATTGTCTTTCCAAAGTTGCCTTTTACTACGCATTAGATTGTGCACAAATGTTAACTCTTCGTTCCAGTAAGGCTTTAAGTGCCTTCTAAATTTGCGTTTCTGTATGCATTGACTAGATGCACTGAGCAAAACAGATTTCAGAACATCATAATAAATATCTATGTCTGAAGTCGACGTTACATTTTGAGGCAATATTACTGAACTGAGATAATTATCGACTGTAGACTTATACTTTTTGATTTGGTCACTATTTACTGCTTTTTTCCAGTTATATCTCAAACATTCACTATTGCACTGGATGGATGGAATTTTGGGAGTTCTTACAGAACACAGGACAGGGAGATGTTCTGACGTGTTTACTTCGCACTCGTCTAATACTTCAGACTTTTCTATTAAATCATCTATGGTTTTTTCAACAAGTATATGGTCAATCATCGTATAGTGACCCGTGGTAGGACAAAATGTATAATTAGGACCTTTACAATTGGCCTGTACGTTTGCCGAAAGCAAATTGTTTCTTTCCAAAAACTTTTCAAAAACTTCCGATCTTTCATTACACAGAAATTGGTACCTTGGACCCTTAACTTTTACATTCATGTCACCTATGATGATAACTTTACCCTTCTCCGAATATACAGTAACAAGAGAGTCTAATACGTCGAGAGTTTCCTTGAAGGCATCAAAGTGTCTTGAAGATGCCGGCATATATACCGCAAATACATAGATGTAGTTACTGTCAGATTCTTGAATTTCAATACCAACTATCCGAGGACTATCGGTTATTATCTCTTGAACGTTTAGATCGGACTTAAAAAGGATACAAACGCCGCCTCTGATATTACATTTATACCGAAAAGGGTCTATTTCGTGTACAGGTTTTACTATACTGGAGTAACCACAATGATTAAACGTGTCAAAGAATGACAAGTTGTACTCTCTCACCCAATGTTCAGACAAACCACAAATATCAATATTGTATTCCTCCAGGCATCGTAGAAGGTACGGCGTCCCTGCCATGACACCTTCTATATTCCAACACATAAGATTTAATTTGTTATGTATTTTGTTCATGTTCGGTGACAAAAACAGTTTTGGGGAGCCAGGGCCGAACAGACACACCTTCAGGCCAGAAGGATGGATCCTGTAGGTTGTTGTGTTCATCGTCAACAACGTTTACCTGTGCCGACGCCGTTCGCTTCCAACGCTTTTCAAAATATCGTAGGAACGTAACTGTAACGCCTCTCTCTTCAAGGAAACTTCTCATTCCTTGTTCTGAGGACATTCTCTTATTTATACCGTAAATGTAGTATCTGCGTGTTCTCTTTCTTCTCTCTGGAGTAGTGAATCCAACGAAGTCTCTCTTTATGGGCACTGCAGATGACGAAGACAGAGAAGATCTACACACCGATGTCGGAAAGTGTACGGGTATTGATGACGTCGCGTCAGGTTTCACTTTGTCGTTCGTTTTTGGTGTTTTGTTGCTCACAATAGCGGAAAAGCTCTTAACAGGTCCAGCTGTTTCACTTGTAGGGTTGACCATTTTAAGAGGGGTGTCGGGATTATGAGCTTTGGTGTTCGGGGGTTGATGGGTCTTCTCCAAGATTTCACACAATGTAACTGGTAGTTTTGGTGAAGGTGGATCTTGTAACGGCATAAACCGGTTGTTCACTTCGACCCTGTATATTTCCTCAACAGGGTTGGATTTTTCAACATTTTCGTGTATCTTGTGCTTCAATTGTCTTTTAATGTCAGTTAATTGCTTTTGTGTGTTGTCAGAGACCTTCTGTAATGATTTTATTGAACCTTCCATCGCGTGAATGTCGTCCTCACACTGTTTTGTGGTTTGCATGACATGTTTGAGTCTATTCTTGATACCTTCGGTGCCATTAGACTTGTTGTCGTCAAACCTCCGTGTTATTATGCTGCAATCAGTGACCTTTTCATTCATGTCCTTCATTGAAGATTTGAATTTCATACCTAATCGTTTAAGATCACCTATCTGTTTTGTCAGATCAGAATTGTCTTTCTGTACCACTTGAAATTCAGACGTAAGAACTACGATAGATCTCTTTAACGAAGAATTTTCGCATGTGTTCTTCTCTAGAGCGCGGCGAGTATCTTCGTTTTCCTGAATTAGGCTGTCAATCTGTGTTCTCATTGATTTTATTTCTTCTTTGTATTGCTTGTTTTTGTCTTTGGATTTCTCCCTGTCATCGCGCATTTGACACATTTCTTTCCTCAAATTCTCCAGTTGTGACGCATACAAAGTTTGTTGCGACTTTATGTCTACTATATCCGCGTTTACATTAACGATGTCTAGAAAAAAATGCGTCACAATGTAGGAGATTCGAAACTATAAGTTGTTACGAACGTCTCCTGGTATCTGTATATAATAGAAATATTTAAAATAAAGTTTTATTTTGGGCATATCACTAGAATAAAGTTTTATTTTGGACATATCACTAGAATAAAGTTTTATTTTGGACATATCACTAGAATAAAGTTTTATTTTGGACATATCCCTAGATTTTCTGTATGTGTAGAAATCCAGTAGTCACCAGTTCCCCGTATTTAGAGATTTACCTGCATTTTACAGATAACATAGTTACTTATGTTACATGTTCAATATACAAGTATCTTATATTATAAACCTCGACCACATACACTGTGGGAATATCTCATACACCAAATTATAATCTCCCGGGCATGAGAAAACTACAAGGAGATCATTTTGAAAAGAAGACGTCATGTTAGTAAATGTGCTTATTGATATTTTAAGGTTGATAATTTAACAGCCGTCTTTCATATATTTTTTTAACTTCATGCTTAAAATTGGGGTCGGAAAGATAAAATCCGGCGTGACGAGATTTTATGGCGATATAACCACGTTTTCTATCATTATACATAATTGTTATAGTATAACTTCTTTAAATCTAGGTGGCGCCCTAAACATTACCATCGCGACAGTCATTACATGTACCATCTTACGTCACCACAAATTTTCTGCGGGACAGGATATTGCGATTCTCTGACGTGCTGGGGTACATTTGATGTTTTTATTGATATTCACTTAAAAGGGACTAGTATAGCTCGTGAAACAATAAACGGGATTATTTTCTACACTGTTCTGAGATATCGCTATTGCACTTATACTCTTTTCAAACCCACTCAAACCATTTGAATAAAAAATAATATTTATGACCGTAGTTCCATCAACATGCATTAATATTTAAGGTAATTCATTAATTCTATATTTTTTAAGAATTTTTTTTTTTTTTTTTTGCAGAATTTAAGAAAAGTTCCTTAACTAAGATTTGCCCCCGAAGCCCAATAGTATATTCTTATGAAAAAAATAATTGTAATAGAACTTCTGAAGTTAAATAACGTTGAAGAAATCGTGGCCTGGTGCATCAGCTGTACTGCAGTATGGTTAAGGCAACATACAAGAAGATACATGTGTTCACACAAGCGTTGTCTATCTCGGCAATTTCAACACAGACTAAATGGCTTTCCATTTTGTCAGGCACTTTTCATAACCTTTCCATGCAAAGAGCTGATACATCAGATATAGATAATCGCTTCATCTATATCTGTGTGGCAAGGTGCCCTTCTGCTCCTCCATCTTAATGACGTCACCGTGTCATCCTGCGTCCTCGCCGTGTCTTGACATAAAGGAGGTATGCGCATGCGTGTCCTCTTTGGTGCTTGGTCTTTAGTGCGAGCTGTCAGTCATTCAGATACATAATACCTCAAGTCCTGAAGCAATGAAAAAAACACAGAAAATTGTTTTGCGCATGACTGACTGCATGCCAATGCAAATTACGCGAATGTAGAAAAGAGATAAGTACCTGATGGATACAATCTTTTAACGCCATAGATGCATATGACCTAGATTTGTGTTTGAATTGAAATTGTTGGTTATACGATCACAAGCAGGCGTTGCATACAGCTACCGGTAGTTAGGTTGGTCAGTCAAGTGTGGGGATGTGTATCCCTGTTAGTTTGTTTACCCAACTGCTGTTTGTGTATCATGATTGTGTATTCGTGTAATCTTGCACAAGAAATACATCTGTATGTGAAAATCAACGAAAGTTTGTTATACAGATCTCTTGATATTTCCTCTCGTCGTCATCTTGGTATTTTATCTCAAACAGTGAAGAGCTGTCCCTGTATTCAGAGAACTTGTATCAGGTGATTTTCACCCAATAAAAAATCAAGTTGTCGATCAAAGCACCACGTTGCGGAACAGCGGTTTCGGCAGGAAGTCGTTGTTGATTGGCTAGTAATAAAATGGAACATTTTCACGAGGAATATCGAGGATTATAAACTGTAGACTATAACTGTGATGTAACATATTAAGTCAGTTGTGACTCAATCTCGAGTACGTAATATACGCAACGTTACCGTGGCTTAATAAGACTGTTTGGAAACAACGTATCAATAATGCCAATATTTCAGATACATTATTAAATATTACTAGGTTACCATGTTCTATTGTTTGAATAATATCTGACAGCGTTTTCATGAACACTTTTATTTATAGTTTAGAACCGCTGAAATAATTGACGAAGCGTTATAATAAGCAAATCGAAAAAAACGTACTGTAGTCATGTGACCTAGAATTTATCTATAGTCCCGTGATCTGGAATGTCATGTGACTGCATTGATATCTACACTGCGTTGAAGTAGACACGGTCTTATGGAATGTAACTTCAGGAAAACACTAATCTTCCGTGTATACAGGATTAAGAACGATGGTCTGGCCACAATTCGAGACCAGAAAGCCCAAACCTCTAGCTACCTGGTTACTGGTGATCGACCCGTATATATATCGTAGTTATACTATGGTCACAATGATTCATTTTCATCAAGAAATTAGAAAATCAATAACGACTGCCTGAACATCTGGGTATTCATATTTTTAATGTTCAAAATTTGTTATTTTCAAAGACACCAACAAATACAAACATGTTCTCGTACATGAGGGCTAACATTCGCCAAACTTCATTCATCCATTCATTTCATCTATCTGTTACATATATTAATTCATTTCATTCACGCATTCATTCATTCCCGGCTAATTTCTTCCTAGAATCTTTATCGTTTGCGCCAAATATATATAGGCCTATATATAAATCTTTTTTCTCTTGCAGGAGGACAAAACGATGCGTTTGTCTGAAAATCTTACGGAATACACGAGACACCAACAAAACGTCACCCGTTACGTTTATCACTGTGACTTTGAGGCTAATTGTGAAACTAATGCACATTTACGGGTTCGTATTGGTGAGAACTGTATATAATGTACTTAATTACATAGAGACATGAGACATTTTTGTAGTCCGTGTTGTGTCGTAAATTACATGTTTTAAAAACAGAGTTTTCAAAGAGCAAATCAAAGCAACACCGACACACATTTTACAAATCCATCGCTAATATTGATAATTATTAAAGATGTTTGGCACAAACCCAAGAATTCACGGTCAATTTATTTATAATAGTATGTACAAAATGTATAAGCAATAAATATAATTGATATAGCCCTCGATCAGTTTATCAATTATTGAAGTGCCATTTATAATTATTTTGGCAAATTGTTGAATATTATACCGAATGATAATGAGCTGGAGCCTAAATCCTTCCCAGCCAGGGACAGTAACGCAGCCCGGATTGTATCTCATACAGAGTTAGTCATTATCAATAAAGCTATATTTTTGTGGAACTGGAACGCTCGGAGTGAGAACAAATGTATCATTGACAGGGTGTCGCGGTTATACGGTCGACCTGATTGCCCAATGACAATCTGTGTCTGGGGGAAATCAGGCAGAAACTTCCACCGATAAATAAGGGTTTTGTATGAACATAGCTTGTTCGTGTTTTTTCACGGGCAAAACACTTCATATTAAATTTTTTATGCATTAAATCCTAATTTGTTCACATTAGCGTTTTCATTCAAACGTAATGTGTACATATGACAAGAGTTTCAGCCTGACTTCACACAGACGCGTCACAGCGATGTCTAACAATTGGCCATGAGAACAGGAATGAACAATAGGACAAGACAATCACCCCCTCATCTACAGTGTCAGCTGATCAAAGATAAGGTGTGACAGTACCCACAGTAAATCTGAATCCCCTACTAGGAGCTGCTGGCGTGGCCAAGGGAGATAGAGCTAGGCACAGCATCTTTTGAAATAAATGACGCAATATACTTGTCACGTGTTCAACTAAATCCACATGTTGTCATCTAGAAGATGTAAATTTATGAAGAATAAATCACTCACGTGTTCGTTTGATCAAATGTCTTCATTATACAATGTACCCTAATTTTACTATTTATATGTATATACCACAGTTTTACTATTTATATGTATATACCATAGTTTTACTATTTATATGTAAATACCACAATTTTCCTATTTAACCATAGTTCTACTTGAGCTAGAATTACAATTTCGTTTTAATGTTAGTATATCCTTGTTAAAATGAATACAGAATAGTTTTAATCAAAGAATGTGTTTGTGGTTGAGGTTTAAATGAATACCGGATAATTTTTAATAAAAAGAATGTGTTTGTGGTTGAGGTTTAAATGAATAAAGGATGATTTTTAATAAAGGAACTTGTTTGTAGTTAAGTTTTAAATGAATATAGGATCATTTTTAATCAAGGATATTTTTATTGTCGTTGAGAAATATAAAAATAGATATGCTCTGATTCCATATAGAATGACGCGACAGAATATAGATAAATATGCTATGTCATGGAATTTAATTGGGGAGTAGATAGAGATTTATATTA
This sequence comes from Pecten maximus, assembly GCF_902652985.1. Taxonomy (NCBI): domain Eukaryota; kingdom Metazoa; phylum Mollusca; class Bivalvia; order Pectinida; family Pectinidae; genus Pecten; species Pecten maximus. Next base: position 3,395,972 of record NC_047024.1, on the reverse strand, counting down.
ACGTTCCTGTGTCTATTTACTTGTACCCACGTATTACCTCGGAATGACACTGGATATACACGCTATTTTAACGATGAACAATATTGGATACTTAATTTCCTTTTTGCAGAAATTTTAGCTAATAAATTATCCAATAATTGCGGAATAGACATTTATACAGGTTTAAAATACGACGTCTGCTCCCAAAACTCTAGATCGACAGAGTAAATCACATCTATACATTAAAGTTATAATATCACCGGGACTCTGAGTAAATCACATCTATACATTAAAGTTATAATATCACCGAGACTCTGAGTAAATCACATCTATACATTAAAGTTATAATATCACCGAGACTCTGAGTAAATCACATCTATACATTAAAGTTATAATATCACCGGGACTCTGAGTAAATCACATCTATACATTAAAGTTATAATATCACCGAGACTCTGAGTAAATCACATCTATACATTAAAGTTATAATATCACCGAGACTCTGAGTAAATCACATCTATACATTAAAGTTATAATATCACCGAGACTCTGAGTAAATCACATCTATACATTAAAGTTATAATATCACCGAGACTCTGAGTAAATCACATCTATACATTAAAGTTATAATATCACCGAGACTCTGAGTAAATCACATCTATACATTAAAGTTATAATATCACCGAGACTCTGAGTAAATCACATCTATACATTAAAGTTATAATATCACCGAGACTCTGAGTAAATCACATCTATACATTAAAGTTATAATATCACCGAGACTCTGAGTAAATCACATCTATACATTAAAGTTATAATATCACCGAGACTCTGAGTAAATCACATCTATACATTAAAGTTATAATATCACCGAGACTCTGAGTAAATCACATCTATACATTAAAGTTATAATATCACCGAGACTCTGAGTAAATCACATCTATACATTAAAGTTATAATATCACCGAGACTCTGAGTAAATCACATCTATACATTAAAGTTATAATATCACCGAGACTCTGAGTAAATCACATCTATACATTAAAGTTATAATATCTATACATTAAAGTTATAATATCACCGAGACTCTGAGTAAATCACATCTATACATTAAAGTTATAATATCACCGAGACTCTGAGTAAATCACATCTATACATTAAAGTTATAATATCACCGAGACTCTGAGTAAATCACATCTATACATTAAAGTTATAATATCACCGAGACTCTGAGTAAATCACATCTATACATTAAAGTTATAATATCACCGAGACTCTGAGTAAATCACATCTATACATTAAAGTTATAATATCACCGAGACTCTGAGTAAATCACATCTATACATTAAAGTTATAATATCACCGAGACTCTGAGTAAATCACATCTATACATTAAAGTTATAATATCACCGAGACTCTGAGTAAATCACATCTATACATTAAAGTTATAATATCACCGAGACTCTGAGTAAATCACATCTATACATTAAAGTTATAATATCACCGAGACTCTGAGTAAATCACATCTATACATTAAAGTTATAATATCACCGAGACTCTGAGTAAATCACATCTATACATTAAAGTTATAATATCACCGAGACTCTGAGTAAATCACATCTATACATTAAAGTTATAATATCACCGAGACTCTGAGTAAATCACATCTATACATTAAAGTTATAATATCACCGAGACTCTGAGTAAATCACATCTATACATTAAAGTTATAATATCACCGAGACTCTGAGTAAATCACATCTATACATTAAAGTTATAATATCACCGAGGACTCTGAGTAAATCACATCTATACATTAAAGTTTATAATATCACCGAGACTCTGAGTAAATCACATCTATACATTAAAGTTATAATATCACCGAGACTCTGAGTAAATCACATCTATACATTAAAGTTATAATATCACCGACACTCTGAGTAAATCACATCTATACATTAAAGTTATAATATCACCGAGACTCTGAGTAAATCACATCTATACATTAAAGTTATAATATCACCGAGACTCTGAGTAAATCACATCTATACATTAAAGTTATAATATCACCGAGACTCTGAGTAAATCACATCTATACATTAAAGTTATAATATCACCGAGACTCTGAGTAAATCACATCTATACATTAAAGTTATAATATCACCGAGACTCTGAGTAAATCACATCTATACATTAAAGTTATAATATCACCGAGACTCTGAGTAAATCACATCTATACATTAAAGTTATAATATCACCGGGACTCTGAGTAAATCACATCTATACATTAAAGTTATAATATCACCGAGACTCTGAGTAAATCACATCTATACATTAAAGTTATAATATCACCGAGACTCTGAGTAAATCACATCTATACATTAAAGTTATAATATCACCGAGACTCTGAGTAAATCACATCTATACATTAAAGTTATAATATCACCGAGACTCTGAGTAAATCACATCTATACATTAAAGTTATAATATCACCGAGACTCTGAGTAAATCACATCTATACATTAAAGTTATAATATCACCGAGACTCTGAGTAAATCACATCTATACATTAAAGTTATAATATCACCGAGACTCTGAGTAAATCACATCTATACATTAAAGTTATAATATCACCGAGACTCTGAGTAAATCACATCTATACATTAAAGTTATAATATCACCGAGACTCTGAGTAAATCACATCTATACATTAAAGTTATAATATCACCGAGACTCTGAGTAAATCACATCTATACATTAAAGTTATAATATCACCGAGACTCTGAGTAAATCACATCTATACATTAAAGTTATAATATCACCGAGACTCTGAGTAAATCACATCTATACATTAAAGTTATAATATCACCGAGACTCTGAGTAAATCACATCTATACATTAAAGTTATAATATCACCGAGACTCTGAGTAAATCACATCTATACATTAAAGTTATAATATCACCGAGACTCTGAGTAAATCACATCTATACATTAAAGTTATAATATCACCGAGACTCTGAGTAAATCACATCTATACATTAAAGTTATAATATCACCGAGACTCTGAGTAAATCACATCTATACATTAAAGTTATAATATCACCGAGACTCTGAGTAAATCACATCTATACATTAAAGTTATAATATCACCGAGACTCTGAGTAAATCACATCTATACATTAAAGTTATAATATCACCGAGACTCTGAGTAAATCACATCTATACATTAAAGTTATAATATCACCGAGACTCTGAGTAAATCACATCTATACATTAAAGTTATAATATCACCGAGGACTCTGAGTAAATCACATCTATACATTAAAGTTATAATATCACCGAGACTCTGAGTAAATCACATCTATACATTAAAGTTATAATATCACCGAGACTCTGAGTAAATCACATCTATACATTAAAGTTATAATATCACCGAGACTCTGAGTAAATCACATCTATACATTAAAGTTATAATATCACCGAGACTCTGAGTAAATCACATCTATACATTAAAGTTATAATATCACCGAGACTCTGAGTAAATCACATCTATACATTAAAGTTATATATCACCGAGACTCTGAGTAAATCACATCTATACATTAAAGTTATAATATCACCGAGACTCTGAGTAAATCACATCTATACATTAAAGTTATAATATCACCGAGACTCTGAGTAAATCACATCTATACATTAAAGTTATAATATCACCGAGACTCTGAGTAAATCACATCTATACATTAAGTTATATCACCGACTCTAGTAATCACATCTATACATTAAGTTATAATATCACCGAGACTCTGAGTAAATCACATCTATACATTAAAGTTATAATATCACCGAGACTCTGAGTAAATCACATCTATACATTAAAGTTATAATATCACCGAGACTCTGAGTAAATCACATCTATACATTAAAGTTATAATATCACCGAGGACTCTGAGTAAATCACATCTATACATTAAAGTTATAATATCACCGGGACTCTGAGTAAATCACATCTATACATTAAAGTTATAATATCACCGAGACTCTGAGTAAATCACATCTATACATTAAAGTTATAATATCACCGAGACTCTGAGTAAATCACATCTATACATTAAAGTTATAATATCACCGAGACTCTGAGTAAATCACATCTATACATTAAAGTTATAATATCACCGAGACTCTGAGTAAATCACATCTATACATTAAAGTTATAATATCACCGAGACTCTGAGTAAATCACATCTATACATTAAAGTTATAATATCACCGAGACTCTGAGTAAATCACATCTATACATTAAAGTTATAATATCACCGAGACTCTGAGTAAATCACATCTATACATTAAAGTTATAATATCACCGAGACTCTGAGTAAATCACATCTATACATTAAAGTTATAATATCACCGAGACTCTGAGTAAATCACATCTATACATTAAAGTTATAATATCACCGAGACTCTGAGTAAATCACATCTATACATTAAAGTTATAATATCACCGAGACTCTGAGTAAATCACATCTATACATTAAAGTTATAATATCACCGAGACTCTGAGTAAATCACATCTATACATTAAAGTTATAATATCACCGAGACTCTGAGTAAATCACATCTATACATTAAAGTTATAATATCACCGAGACTCTGAGTAAATCACATCTATACATTAAAGTTATAATATCACCGAGACTCTGAGTAAATCACATCTATACATTAAAGTTATAATATCACCGAGACTCTGAGTAAATCACATCTATACATTAAAGTTATAATATCACCGAGACTCTGAGTAAATCACATCTATACATTAAAGTTATAATATCACCGAGACTCTGAGTAAATCACATCTATACATTAAAGTTATAATATCACCGAGACTCTGAGTAAATCACATCTATACATTAAAGTTATAATATCACCGAGACTCTGAGTAAATCACATCTATACATTAAAGTTATAATATCACCGAGACTCTGAGTAAATCACATCTATACATTAAAGTTATAATATCACCGAGACTCTGAGTAAATCACATCTATACATTAAAGTTATAATATCACCGAGACTCTGAGTAAATCACATCTATACATTAAAGTTATAATATCACCGAGACTCTGAGTAAATCACATCTATACATTAAAGTTATAATATCACCGAGACTCTGAGTAAATCACATCTATACATTAAAGTTATAATATCACCGAGACTCTGAGTAAATCACATCTATACATTAAAGTTATAATATCACCGAGACTCTGAGTAAATCACATCTATACATTAAAGTTATGATATCACCGAGACTCTGAGTAAATCACATCTATACATTAAAGTTATAATATCACCGAGACTCTGAGTAAATCACATCTATACATTAAAGTTATAATATCACCGAGACTCTGAGTAAATCACATCTATACATTAAAGTTATAATATCACCGAGACTCTGAGTAAATCACATCTATACATTAAAGTTATAATATCACCGAGACTCTGAGTAAATCACATCTATACATTAAAGTTATAATATCACCGAGACTCTGAGTAAATCACATCTATACATTAAAGTTATAATATCACCGAGACTCTGAGTAAATCACATCTATACATTAAAGTTATAATATCACCGAGACTCTGAGTAAATCACATCTATACATTAAAGTTATAATATCACCGAGACTCTGAGTAAATCACATCTATACATTAAAGTTATAATATCACCGAGACTCTGAGTAAATCACATCTATACATTAAAGTTATAATATCACCGAGACTCTGAGTAAATCACATCTATACATTAAAGTTATAATATCACCGAGACTCTGAGTAAATCACATCTATACATTAAAGTTATAATATCACCGAGACTCTGAGTAAATCACATCTATACATTAAAGTTATAATATCACCGAGACTCTGAGTAAATCACATCTATACATTAAAGTTATAATATCACCGAGACTCTGAGTAAATCACATCTATACATTAAAGTTATAATATCACCGAGACTCTGAGTAAATCACATCTATACATTAAAGTTATAATATCACCGAGACTCTGAGTAAATCACATCTATACATTAAAGTTATAATATCACCGAGACTCTGAGTAAATCACATCTATACATTAAAGTTATAATATCACCGAGACTCTGAGTAAATCACATCTATACATTAAAGTTATAATATCACCGAGACTCTGAGTAAATCACATCTATACATTAAAGTTATAATATCACCGAGACTCTGAGTAAATCACATCTATACATTAAAGTTATAATATCACCGAGACTCTGAGTAAATCACATCTATACATTAAAGTTATAATATCACCGAGACTCTGAGTAAATCACATCTATACATTAAAGTTATAATATCACCGAGACTCTGAGTAAATCACATCTATACATTAAAGTTATAATATCACCGAGACTCTGAGTAAATCACATCTATACATTAAAGTTATGATATCACCGAGACTCTGAGTAAATCACATCTATACATTAAAGTTATAATATCACCGAGACTCTGAGTAAATCACATCTATACATTAAAGTTATAATATCACCGAGACTCTGAGTAATCACATCTATACATTAAAGTTATAATATCACCGAGACTCTGAGTAAATCACATCTATACATTAAAGTTATAATATCACCGAGACTCTGAGTAAATCACATCTATACATTAAAGTTATAATATCACCGAGACTCTGAGTAAATCACATCTATACATTAAAGTTATAATATCACCGAGACTCTGAGTAAATCACATCTATACATTAAAGTTATAATATCACCGAGACTCTGAGTAAATCACATCTATACATTAAAGTTATAATATCACCGAGACTCTGAGTAAATCACATCTATACATTAAAGTTATAATATCACCGAGACTCGAAAAATTTTTTAAATTTTTTCCAAAACCCCCAAAAATAAATAAAAAATTTAATATACCGGACTTGGGAAATCACATTTTAATTGTTATAAATACCGGGGCTTGAGTAACCATTTCATTTAAATTTAATAAAATTTTTAAATCACATCTTAATAAATTTAAAACAATTATAAATCAAATTAAAATTTAAATTATAAAATACCCAAATTTTTAAAAACCCCCAACCTTAAAGTTTTAATTTACAATTGGGAAAAAATTTTTTAATTAAATTAAAAACCCAATTGTAAATCACATCTAAACATTGAATAAAATTTTACCGGGGAGTAAACCCTTTAAATAAATTATAAAAATTAGAGAAAAATAATTTTTTTTTTTTTTTTAGCTTTATAAAATTTTTTCTTAAAAAAAATTCAACCCCCCTTTGGGAAAACCCCCTTTTCTTTTAAATTTATAAAAACCCTTAGTAAAATTTATACATTAAAGTGTAATTCCCCGGGGGTTTGAGTTAATCACATCTATACATTAAGTTATAATATCACCGAGACTCTGAGTAAATCACATCTATACATTAAGGTTAATATATATCACCGAGACTCTGAGTAAATCACATCTATACATTAAAGTTATAATATCACCGAGACTCTGAGTAAATCACATCTATACATTAAAGTTATAATATCACCGGGACTCTGAGTAAATCACATCTATACATTAAAGTTATAATATCACCGAGACTCTGAGTAAATCACATCTATACATTAAAGTTATAATATCACCGAGACTCTGAGTAAATCACATCTATACATTAAAGTTATAATATCACCGAGACTCTGAGTAAATCACATCTATACATTAAAGTTATAATATCACCGAGACTCTGAGTAAATCACATCTATACATTAAAGTTATAATATCACCGAGACTCTGAGTAAATCACATCTATACATTAAAGTTATAATATCACCGAGACTGAGTAAATCACATCTATACATTAAAGTTATAATATCATCGAGACTCTTCCTTTCTTCATTTAATTAAATCAGTAGAACTTTCGAGAACAATCGCACTGTAAAGAATGGTAAAGGCTTTTTGTTTTTTTTTTAGTTGATCATGAAATCTTTTGAGGACCATTTCAATTGCTAATTGTAAAGGCATACCTAATGCAATAAGAACATATGTTTCATTAAGTACTTTGTTATAATCATCAGAAGTACATTGTACAGTAGTGACTGCTGAAGGTGTTTTACAATAGGTTTACAACAATGAGGAATAGATCCAGTGGTTATACAATATAGGTCGGCTATTACAACAATCGCCATTTAAATATAAAGAATTAGCTCAATATTTCATTGTGAATTTACCTTCATTGTTTTGTTTACTATGTAATCAAGAAAGAAGTGTTTTATTGTATCGGTATATTTATCAGGAAAACTTCGGATAGTGCTTCACTTGTTACTGGTTATCAAAAACATACAGAGGTAGGACAGGTGATATTAACAGGGTTGTCGTGTTTAGGTTAAAACATACAGAGGTAGGACAGGTGATATTAACAGGGTTGTCGTGTTTAGGTTAAACATACAGAGGTAGGACAGGTGATATTAACAGGGTTGTCGTGTTTAGGTTAAAACATACAGAGGTAGGACAGGTGATATTAACAGGGTTGTCGTGTTTAGGTAAAACATACAGAGGTAGGACAGGTGATATTAACAGGGTTGTCGTGTTTAGGTTAAAACATACAGAGGTAGGACAGGTGATATTAACAGGGTTGTCGTGTTTAGGTAAAACATACAGAGGTAGGACAGGTGATATTAACAGGGTTGTCGTGTTTAGGTTAAAACATACAGAGGTAGGACAGGTGATATTAACAGGGTTGTCGTGTTTAGGTTAAAACATACAGAGGTAGGACAGGTGATATTAACAGGGTTGTCGTGTTTAGGTTAAAACATACAGAGGTAGGACAGGTGATATTAACAGGGTTGTCGTGTTTAGGTTAAAACATACAGAGGTAGGACAGGTGATATTAACAGGGTTGTCGTGTTTAGGTAAAACATACAGAGGTAGGACAGGTGATATTAACAGGGTTGTCGTGTTTAGGTTAAAACATACAGAGGTAGGACAGGTGATATTAACAGGGTTGTCGTGTTTAGGTTAAAACATACAGAGGTAGGACAGGTGATATTAACAGGGTTGTCGTGTTTAGGTTATAACATACAGAGGTAGGACAGGTGATATTAACAGGGTTGTCGTGTTTAGGTTATAACATACAGAGGTAGGACAGGTGATATTAACAGGGTTGTCGTGTTTAGGTTAAAACATACAGAGGTAGGACAGGTGATATTAACAGGGTTGTCGTGTTTAGGTTAAAACATACAGAGGTAGGACAGGTGATATTAACAGGGTTGTCGTGTTTAGGTAAAACATACAGAGGTAGGACAGGTGATATTAACAGGGTTGTCGTGTTTAGGTTAAAACATACAGAGGTAGGACAGGTGATATTAACAGGGTTGTGGTGTTTAGGTTAAAACATACAGAGGTAGGACAGGTGATATTAACAGGGTTGTCGTGTTTAGGTAAACATACAGAGGTAGGACAGGTGATATTAACAGGGTTGTCGTGTTTAGGTTAAAACATACAGAGGTAGGACAGGTGATATTAACAGGGTTGTCGTGTTTAGGTTAAAACATACAGAGGTAGGACAGGTGATATTAACAGGGTTGTCGTGTTTAGGTTAAAACATACAGAGGTAGGACAGGTGATATTAACAGGGTTGTCGTGTTTAGGTTAAAACATACAGAGGTAGGACAGGTGATATTAACAGGGTTGTCGTGTTTAGGTTAAAACATACAGAGGTAGGACAGGTGATATTAACAGGGTTGTCGTGTTTAGGTTAAAACATACAGAGGTAGGACAGGTGATATTAACAGGGTTGTCGTGTTTAGGTTATCAAAAACATACAGAGGTAGGACAGGTGATATTAACAGGGTTGTCGTGTTTAGGATCAAAAACATACAGAGTTAGGACAGGTGATATTAACAGGGTTGTCGTGTTTAGGATCAAAAACATACATAGGTAGGACAGGTGATATTAACAGGGTTGTCGTGTTTAGGTTAAAACATACAGAGGTAGGACAGGTGATATTAACAGGGTTGTCGTGTTTAGGTTAAAACATACAGAGTTAGGACAGGTGATATTAACAGGGTTGTCGTGTTTAGGTTAAAACATACAGAGTTAGGACAGGTGATATTAACAGGGTTGTCGTGTTTAGGTTAAAACATACAGAGGTAGGACAGGTGATATTAACAGGGTTGTCGTGTTTAGGTTATAACATACAGAGGTAGGACAGGTGATATTAACAGGATTGTCGTGTTTAGGTTAAAACATACAGAGGTAGGACAGGTGATATTAACAGGGTTGTCGTGTTTAGGTTATAACATACAGAGGTAGGACAGGTGATATTAACAGGGTTGTGGTGTTTAGGTTAAAACATACAGAGGTAGGACAGGTGATATTAACAGGGTTGTCGTGTTTAGGTTAAAAAACATACAGAGTTAGGACAGGTGATATTAACAGGGTTGTCGTGTTTAGGTTAAAACATACAGAGGTAGGACAGGTGATATTAACAGGGTTGTCGTGTTTAGGTTAAAAAACATACAGAGGTAGGACAGGTGATATTAACAGGGTTGTCGTGTTTAGGTTAAAAAACATACAGAGGTAGGACAGGTGATATTAACAGGGTTGTCGTGTTTAGGTTAAAACATACAGAGGTAGGACAGGTGATATTAACAGGATTGTCGTGTTTAGGTAATCGTACTTTTAATTTCTGTTTATTTGTATATTTTTAATGTAACGCGGACATCAGACATGCTGTTAAGGGGTGCAGACCTCATCTTTATATCTAAGGAAAGGTTTTAGTTTAATCTAAATTGAAGCTCTCGTAACAGATCTGTTGGCCACAATTAGTGTTACCTGCGGACATTCCTGTATTATCTTATTACGTCAAAGAATATTGGTAAAACTGATACCATGTTCATTGATGTATATTACATACCAGGTAATTCCGTTCTTCCTCATTCTGTCATTTTCATAACCTGATTTAAGTCGTACCTATTACATAGCGGATCCCATAGATGAAGCGACCAAGGTTTTTCTTCAGGAACGCCTGGTCTTACATGTATTCTCTTTGATTTAGGTTCTCATGTAGCTCGATATTTTGCTCCTATTTACACTAGTTTTATGGATTTTTATTAGTATTCGTTCACGAGGTGGTATTTTCTTGTTGTTTCAGTAAGGTTTATACCAAACTACTTCATAAGGTGTGGTATGTGAACGACATTATACGTACAATAATACAACCAAAACATACAACTCTTAACTTCATCTACCATATAGACAATGTCCTCTACGAATTCAGTCAAATATTCTAAGCCGATCACAGTCTCTCTGACAGATATGGATCAATTGTCACAAACCTCGAACATCTGGCGTTGTTCGTCACCAATCCTCTTGGACGGGTCCCAGGTATTGATAAGAATATTTAATTTGTACCTTTTTTATTTGTGAGGTTAGAAAAAAGGTCAAACATGCCATTTTTCACCCCTTAACAAGGTGCAAGCTGTTTTGTGTGGCATATCTTTTGTATCACCCAATCAAAACCCAATACCTTCCTATCGTATTCAATTTCCACCTGACAATACGAGAAACACGTTGGATATAAACTTGGCACAGTCCCGGTAGATAATTTTGAGATGATTTGGTTGTAAATGAAGATGAAATTTAATCCTTTTTTTGACATAAGATGTGTCAGTTTAATATTTCAGTACATAATTGAGATGGTTTCGCTGTGTACATTATATACCACATATTTCCTACCAACTATAGCCCTGGATTCATTCTCCAGAGCTGTCTGTCGTAATTACACTACAATTAATTCTATTACCGCTTAAATCAAACACAAGACGTGTTTTGAAAGAGAAAATGAAACCAGATATTTTGCAAAACTTTTCATAGTACACCGTTTTACGAGATCTGTATTACAGCATACGACATTTCCTCCTACCTAAATACCAGCTCATAACAAGGCGACATATCATCCTACAGGTAACTACTTTAATATCGCGGTACTGTTTTTATTATCTCGTCAGAAACTGTACATTTCCCAACTAATCGAGTGTGTATTACGATATATTCTGGTAGCATTAAAAATTAATCCAAACTAAAGCATTATGATTACTTCTCCACAATGTTACCTTGGACTTTATTTCCGAATTAAATTGGTCTCCGTTACTATGGTTATTTCCGAATTAAATTGGTCTCCGTTACTATGGTGATAAGTATACCGCGTCATTCATCATCATTGTACTAGACCTTCCCAACATTAAAATCTAACACAGATTATATCAGATTTATATATAAACGTCGAATTCTATAGAACGGTTGTAAATTCTATAGAACAGTTGTAAATTCTATAGAACAGTTGTAAAGATATTTGAATACGAAAATTGCACGTGACACTTTTAAGGATAACATCTCTGATATTGTGACGTCATGGGTTCATCGGTATAAAAATAAAAGTTCAAATGTCATACTTTTAAAAAATATGTTAATGTTGTTTAATTTTCGCCCTTTTAGATTTGACATCATTGAAATAACTTGACCTAAATATTCAGAATAAATTAAAGTTGGACTTCTTTTTAAACTTGGCGATAAACATTAGTACTACATCATAAAAAACAACAGAGAATATCGACATTTTGATTGGATTTAACCATATTATTTATGTACAACTCATTCAAAGCCCTTTTCCTACAACTAATCTAAACTCACTACTTGTGTAATTGCCATTCCTTACGTCCTTAAATATTCCTTTCTCGGATGTCGTCGCCACAGGAAAAGATCGAATAAAACAATATTAATTTGTTAACGTCATAATCTCCAAAAAGAAGTAGGTTCTCGATGAGAGGAATATTTAAGCATTAAACTGTCTTGATATGGCATCTCTGTTCGATATAAATGACAGAGCTTTGCAGACAAACTGCATAAGGCGCGCTAGCGCATTATGACATGTTTGTCTGCAAAGCTCTGTCATTTATATCGAACAGAGATGCCATATCAAGACAGTGCAATGCTTATATTTACGTTTGATGAATTGTTTTTACTTAAAAAATATGTTGGTTTCAACTTATAATTTAAATTTCCCGCCTTATCGTCAATCGCGAAATCACCGTTTCAAAACTGGAACAGCCTTTCTTCTCACGTGCAGATTGCCACACAAAATAGTGCATACAAAAACGACAAAAATAATGATATTGGTTTTCACAATGTTTTATTTATTATCATATTTTCTTTATTTGATGTGTTTTTGTCGATATTATACCATTTAGTTTAGTTGTTTCAAAATTTCTTGTGTTTGGTCACTCAGAAGTTCAGAGTTCGATTCACATTGGCCACCATCTTTGTTTACATTGTACATGTATTCTTACGCACTGGAATCATGGCATGCTTTGGGTGTGAGTTATACTCTCATAGACAACACTTTGTTTTGGTTAGTTTATTTAGTGGCATTGCCAGACAAATGTAAATATATTAATATAGTTCACGGAAGAGCGTTATTATTTGTTCAGCAAAAGTTGTACAGTTTAAAGAAAACGATAGGTGTCTTCGATATGAAAGCCACAATGGCAGCGTTGATCAGCAACAAGGTTGACTTTAAATAAGTGATTCCTTAATGTACTAGCATGGTTTCTTAAACGTGTCTGTAGAATTAATGTTATTTTTTCTTCTTTCACCATCGGAATACAAGTTTGGTACCTTGGGTAAGGTTTGTGTTATGAATTGCATTTTTAAAAGCAGAAAATGATACACTGTGTCTGATATCTAGGGGACATATGTTCGACTGTCTTATTCTAGAGAGAGTCGTTAGAGGATTCAAGTACATGTATGTTGTTTGGCAAGTTATAGTTTCGGCATTACGGAGATTGTGTTGAGAATTATTAGCAACAAGAGGGGGAGTAGGGTGTTCAGATTATTAGAAGATGATTATGTATCTTAAAGAACAATTGTAGTTTTCGACGGGATCGTCTCTGGGCTAAGAGTTCCCAGCCCGTTTCAGTGTAGAGTGATTGTCTGCTTGTATAAGAAGGTAGACCAGTGACACTGCGGCCAGCCTCAAGTTATAATTTTCTAAACTTCCTGCGTCAGCAATAGAGCAAGCGTCCCAAAATGTACAACAATATTCTGAAAGAATAAAGGATTTAAATATTCTAGTTAATGTTCTTCTAATATCTTCTAATATCGACATAATAAATAAATCGTAATTCTAACTCAAAATCGATAAAGGGGTAAAATATTGACAAAGAACATCTAGTTTTGTACGGAGACCCTTGGAAAAATACAAGAGAGAAATCAACCTCGAGGATAATGATTGATAACGAAACCTCTAACACCTTCCAATCCGGATACTATCATACCGCAGTTATAGGGACGTCGTGAAAAAGTCAGCTTTGTCGTGACATTGGATTTATACGTCAATCTTAACAGTCCTAGAAGGACGAAAGAGTTTTATGGCGCAGTGGCTAATTTTCAATTTGTTTTGTATGGTAATAATAACGTGTGAGTCTTTTGTAAAATCCTCGCATTTCAAAAACAGTAGGGCCATACTTAGGGTACTACGACGTCATTGTGTCTTTGTTTAATTCAATTTTCTTACAAAAACTAATCAACAAAAATTCTGGATTCTTATATCTATTTTCACATAATAAGACATGAATGTAACCTATTAGACAAATTAGGCGTTATAAGTAAAACCTCTATATATCTTACAATTCTAACGAACGCGTACATTATCACACAGCTACACAGCCAATACGGAACACTCGTCTGAACACTGAGGATGGATGTCATTTCCACACCTAAGACAACTAATACAGAGACACCGTAACACAATCCGGATATATTTCTGGCCGTTTTCCAAATTAGTGACGGCGTTGTTACGGTATACTCGGCCTGGTACTCCTATTGAGATGTACACATTCAGCTCATCACCTTATAAAGGGATTCCATCTGATAAAGTCCTGATTGACTGTCCATCAGATCAATACACTATTTAGTCCGTATTTAATGTGATTGACACCCAACATATGTTAGAAAAAAAACCCTGTCGGATGATTTAAAACATCCATTTGTTAATTATTTCAGTATTTAAACTAAGAAAAAAGTCGAGCTTAAATTACCGACAAATGAGTAATTTATCCGATTGTATGTACAGCAGGAATGTGTGGAGACATATCTATGGTACACATATCAATATCATGTGTTTTATAGTGGAATATCCCATTGACATTTGTACTGTTTGTCATATAACCACGTGTAGCCTGTGACGTAACACATTAATTCGTGGTAAAACTGGACATGTACCAATACCTCTGTCGGAAATCACCCGGACTTTCTACCGGGAATACTACACAGAAACCACTTTCTTAATTATCTATTATCATACCACTGCCGTCTAATAGATATGTGCATAGTCCTTGTAATCAAATAACGTGTTTCTAGAAAAAAAAAGTTTCATCTAAAATACAAATTCAATTTGAACAAAGACAAAAGTCTGAAATGTTATGGGTTATTTCTGTGCGCACTACCTCAAAAAGCTTGCTTTCAGATTTTTTTCTATTCTCTTTGTTTGTATTTTTAGTATTTTCTTCCAGAAAGACTAGAAAACGGTGATGAAGTTTCAATTTTGAATTGATGCTGATCGGACTGTGTCGGAGTTATCCTCTGTTGTACACACCTCTGTGTAGATGGCGCTCCGTCCCCGAAGGCATCACATGCGAGGTTTGGAAAGAACGCGAATATCTTCCATTGATATGATGTGATATGACGGCGGACAATGCTGTTTTGTTCTGTTGTTGCACATTTCTTTTAAAGCCTAATTTGTATTTTAATCAAACAGAATGTATCTCCGTACCCCGGTCCTACTAACCAACGGTTATCTATGGTGTGTGTACTGTGAAACAGCTTGGATTCAGTACGGAACGATATAAATATGATATCTATCTTTATGAATATCAAAGTAATTGATTTATGGGTGAAATTAAATCAACAGAAAACACCGAGAAAATACAAATAAGAAAAATTTGATACGAAACTGCGACAATGCGTCTTTTCTGAACAGGTATACCACAGCGTTACACAATGTCGGGGCAGGGACGGGGTGTAAGTTGTGGGGAGGGGACTCTAGCTTCTCATGTTCAGGGCGTTAAAACGTCTCTAACAGGAATGTAAATACTTGTTTAGGCTTACATAAGGACCGGACGATGTATCACACCTCTAATAGACATACCGACGGTAAAATAGTCCACATATATCTACTCACCCCGTACCTAGCAGGGTAGACATTTCACACTGTGAAATTTACATTATAAAATGATATTAAGATGTTTTAAGACTCGGGGCTTCGTATTTCCTACAAGAAATAGTGCACTTTAAGACAACATGCGGCGTGTTTCATTATCTAGTGTGATTATCCTGCATCTAGTTTGAAAAATATGTCATTTTAAACTCTACAGAAATGACAAATATGATATATGATGATAGTGAAATTCGATATTGGATTTAAATAATTTCCTTTCATACAGTATAAACTCCACACCCCTACCGGAATATTATATATTTGATATTATTTTAACATTGATTCAAGGAGAAATGGGGAGGCGATTTAAAGGCAATATTCAGCCTTGGTGTGATGTCGACCTACCCCATCAGAGCAGCCAACTAGCTGTTTTATAGTTTGTCTACTTTGATCATTTCTCTTTTAGTTAGAAATGAAATAAAACGAATATCGGAGTTCAGTCGCGTAAGAATCATTGGTAAAATCGATCCCATGACTAAAGAATAATTCGAAATTAAAGAACATGTTTTATATTTAGATTCCCTTAAACTGTTTATTGCCTGTATTTGTGGAAAACATCTGCCGATCAGTGAGGCGAGAAACATGTTACAATACCTGGCACGTTTATAGCATGATCGATCACTATACACTCATTTACAAATTAAACACTCGCTTAATTTCAATTAATAACGTCAATGAAACCTATTCCAGTCAAACCCCCTGTCTGGGGAGATGAAAAATGTGTTATACCGATCAGGTCGTGGTATCGATGGAGAAGAAACCACACGCAACAATCGGTCTTTTATCCCCCGTCCTGTTGACGAGCTGAGAACTGAATGTCGGACATACCTGAAATATAATAGCATTCCCCCATAAATAGGTGTGTTACCTTAGAGAGGTAAACATCCGGATGTCATTTCAGTACTTACGTCACACTACTGCTACTATTGACATCATTTCAGGACGGAGTCTGTTATTGTCCTAGCATTTTGTGTTGTATTTTTTGAAAAATGTAATAATGACCACACAAATTACATTTGGCTATGGACAGTGTCCTGACTTGACCCCAAGTGCATTTAGTTGTTTAAGAAACAATGACATCACCTGGCGATGTGTGCCGCGGTGGCGTTTGACCAGTAATGACCCGGTAAGGGAGCACTACCGGAGATTCCAACATATGTCATCCATCAGCCGCCCTCCCGTCAAACAACCTGGACACCAGGCGGGACCTTTCGCCAGTTATTATAACTGACTTATCTCGTGATGTGATTTTTATGATTCCGCGGACAAATTCGACGTAGCATGTTATTGGGCGTTCTAGGTGGTCCTAGCGGGTCGCGGAAACTGACACCGTGCCATGTGAAAGTGACAATATAACATGTCTTCTTTCCATCATCTACATTTCCCGGCCTTCCTTACTTCAACAAATTACATACATAATTCATCTACCCACAGAGCTAACGACCCCACAATACACATTCCCGACAGGACTCCACAAAAGGTGTTTAAATACGGGGAATGATATGTATCAACATATTACACTACAGGTGAGAAATTATGATTATAATGTGAAAAGGCATTACCGATGTCACCGACTGTAAGGTCAGTAGTCAGTCGGTCAGTGTACAGCCACTGTAACATGGACAGTGTCCGGACAAAGGTTTATCCGGGGAGACATGGTCCGAGCAGTGTCCCGAGTCATAGTCAAGAAGTCACTATCTATCTCTCCATATAGGGCAGCCAGGTATCACCACACAAGAGATATTAGTTACATTATAGGCTGATCTTGTGTCATGTTACGAGAATGCGACTGTGTGTTATAGTTAAAGAGTTTGACCAGGCGTCGACCAGTCTCGTCACTATACCGTCATAGAGTTTCACCAGACCTCGACCAGTCCCGACACTTTACAGTTATAGAGTTTCACCAGACCTCGACCAGTCCCGACACTTTACATTTATAGAGTTTGACCAGACCTCGACCAGTCTCGACAGTTTACAGTTATAGAGTTTGACCAGACCTCGACCAGTCCCGACAGTTTACAGTTATAGAGTTTGACCAGACCTCGACCAGTCCCGACAGTTTACAGTTATAGAGTTTGACCAGACCTCGACCAGTTCCGACAGTTTACAGTTATAGAGTTTGACCAGACCTCGACCAGTCCCGACAGTTTACAGTTATAGAGTTTGACCAGACCTCGACCAGTCCCGACAGTTTACAGTTATAGAGTTTGACCAGACCTCGACCAGTCTCGTCACTATACAGTCATATAGTTTGACCAGACCTCAACCAGTCCCGACAGTTTACAGTTATAGAGTTTGATCAGACCTCAACCAGTCCCGACAGTTTACAGTTATAGAGTTTGACTAGACCTCGACCAGTCCGTCAGTTTACAGTTATAGAGTTTGACCAGACCTCGACCAGTCCAGTCACTGTACATTTAAGTAGCTTGACGCCATAGTAATCAAACACGGCGTCTTGGTGACATAATAACGAAGCACGGTGTCATTTTAACGAAGCACGGTGTCGTGGAGCCATATTAACGAAGCACGGTGTCTTGGTGCCATATTAACGAAGCACGGTGTCTTGGTGCCATATTAACGAAGCACGGTGTCTTGGTGCCATATTAACGAAGCACGATGTCGTGTGGCCATATTAACGAAGCACGGTGTCGTGGGGCCATATTAACGAAGCACGGTGTCGTGGTGCCATATTAACGAAGCACGGTGTCGTGTGGCCATATTAACGAAGCACGGTGTCGTGGTGCCATATTAACGAAGCACGGTGTCTTGGTGCCATATTAACGAAGCACGATGTCGTGTGGCCATATTAACGAAGCACGGTGTCGTGGGGCCATATTAACGAAGCACGGTGTCGTGGTGCCATATTAACGAAGCACGGTGTCGTGTGGCCATATTAACGAAGCACGGTGTCTTGGTGCCATATTAACGAAGCACGATGTCGTGGGGCCATATTAACGAAGCACGGTGTCGTGGTGCCATATTAACGAAGCACGGTGTCGTGTGGCCATATTAACGAAGCACGGTGTCGTGGGGCCATATTAACGAAGCACGATGTCGTGGTGCCATATTAACGAAGCACGGTGTCGTGTGGCCATATTAACGAAGCACGGTGTCGTGGTGCCATATTAACGAAGCACGGTGTCTTGGTGCCATATTAACGAAGCACGATGTCGTGTGGCCATATTAACGAAGCACGGTGTCGTGGGGCCATATTAACGAAGCACGGTGTCGTGGTGCCATATTAACGAAGCACGGTGTCGTGTGGCCATATTAACGAAGCACGGTGTCTTGGTGCCATATTAACGAAGCACGATGTCGTGGGGCCATATTAACGAAGCACGGTGTCGTGGGGCCATATTAACGAAGCACGGTGTCGTGGGGCCATATTAACGAAGCACGGTGTCTTGGTGCCATATTAACGAAGCACGGTGTCGTGGGGCCATATTAACGAAGCACGGTGTCGTGGGGCCATATTAACGAAGCACGATGGCGTGCCGCATATCAACGAAGCACGGTGTCTTGGTGCCATAGTCACGAAGCACGGTGTCGTGGGGCCATATTAACGAAGCACGGTGTCTTGGTTACGGCCTTACATTCTATGTCTAAGATTTTCATCTTCAGTAGACAAAGAACTGAAGACAGAAACAATATCAATGGTGCTGTTCCGTTTTTATCAAAATATAGAATGTTCTTCTTCTGTCCTCCACAAGTCTGGGGGTGTTTGATTGATAAATGGCCGATTTCTGCCTGACAAGCAGTTCCAGTTTCTTACCTCTGACGAAGTGGGCGGAGTTCTTGTTTATTACATTACGTGCAAGATTGAGCAAAAACAACTTAAGGAATCCCTTTCAGTATTAAAACGCAAAATCATGATAGTGAAATAACAGTTTTTCAAACTATCTTGTTACAGTTTACGATTCGATTCCAGCAGAAATGTCTTTTCTTGTCGGTATATCATATCCTTGGACGTCGATCCCAGCACGTCCTCCCTGTATTCAGGTCACGGAAACCAAAGCTACACAGGATATACATATAGTGTTACGATTCCAGTAGAATTTAATCCTCAGTCCATTGTGAGGTTAGATTTAAAGCCCAGTGATAGATTTCCCTAATCATGTCGCCAGTACGGAGGTATCCATTGTACTGACCCTCGCAACGTGATTCAGCAATAATATTGAACTGTGGATCTTGTAAGCTCTGATAATCTGTCCAGATAGCCGGAAAGAAAATCTGAATTATGAAAACCTATCATCCACAGGGTTAACTCACCTGTCCAAATACTTATATAGATATCGAGGTCGGGAATCAAGGATTCTAAATCGGGCCTGTAGGATTTCTTTGGATTCCAAATAATGAAAGGTGTTATAACCTTCACATTCGGATAAAACGGAACAACTAATACACAAAAACGAAATAAATAAAAAGTACTAGTATTTGAGAGTATTATATCAAACGAACGTATTTATTGTTGCAGAAAAGTACATGTTACATACATAAGATATTTGGAATGGTCGACCTTAAAAAAATTCGTGAGTGACATTTCATCGAATAGAAACATAATATATATGTCGGTAAGTTCCGGGATCGCGTAAAGTCTCGCACGAAAGAATTTCAAAATTTCTGAATTAGCATATTAAATGAACTGCTGTATAAGTAAATACGTAAGAGTATTCTGTTTTAAACTATGTGTCAGTTTGACACATAAAAGGAACGGACTCAGTCACTGGGATATAAACCTACACTAGCTTACGTGCGGTAGAACTGGATCCTCGGTGTGGCATGTTGGGGTCGGTAAACGTCGACCTTTATTAACGTATTATGATTAGGAAATACATACCTCCGCCAGACCGTCAAAGGACAGTCGTGTCATTAAACTCACTCGTGTGAACATGGACACAAAAGGCATGTTCTCGTCCTCTTATCATTGCTACTCGTACTTTTAAATCTTTGTTTTGATCCCTAAAATGTCAAGACATATTTTGACAAGTAGATAAGAATCTCGGCCGGCTACTTGTAACGTATCGGGCCGAGTAGTGGATTACCGTAGGACTTGGATCAGTGTAGGGCTGACAGGTCGTGGTACTCGGCGATACGGAGACAGCGAGAGCCCTCTTCATTAAGGGAGGAAAGATAGATTGGTGCACAGATTACATTGACGACACGCTACATTTACATCGTAATTACTGCAGAAGTAGGAGCATTCGGTGCAACAACATTCCTCGCCATAACGGAAGACATAACGGGGCATGCGCAGTGCAGCTATTGAATATAATAAACCATTGGGCATTGGTATGTCAAAAATAGAAAGAAAAAAACATACAGTCCAGATATACGACTTCACATCATTATCAACCCATGTGAAGTTCGTGGACTAGAGACCCACAAGCATATGTAACAAAATGTATGGCAGAATGAACATCTCTCTGATATAATATCTCACTGAGGTAACGGGTATGGACAATCTAAAATGCTCCCGGGTACAATGCTCACAGTATCGCTGAAAATGACCCAATCGAGTAACAATGTCTGTTACAACAGAGAGCCCACAATGTCGCATGGCAATGATATAAAACTGCTCAGGCAACATACACGTTATCACAGTGTACAGGGAAATAACATTCTCCACAAGGACTGCTCATATTTTAAGCCGAAATGTCGTTATATAGTTTACAAGAACAGTCACAAGCAGAATTTATATCAGATTTCCTTGACTTTAGGACAATCACATGTTTGATTTGTGTTTCTATTACTAGAAATTGGTAACAAGATAATAAATATACGTAAACAGGGAATACTTGGTTTATTTTGGTTTGTTTTATTTTGTTTAACGTCCTTTTAACAACCAGGGTCATTTAAAGACGTGTCTGGTTTTGGAGGTGGAGGAAAGCCGGTGTACCCGGGGAAAAACCACCGGCCTACGGTCAGTACCTTGCAACTGTCCCACGTGGGATCCGAACTCGAAACCCATAGGTGGAGGGCTAGTGATAATGTGTCGGAACACCTTAACTAATCGGCCACCACAGCCCCACAGGGAATTTCGACATAATAACGAAACCGTAATTCTAAATCAAAAAGTCAACAGAGAATACCGACATAATAACGAAACCGAAATTCTAGCTCAAAAACAACAGAGAATACCGACATAATAACCAAACCGTAATTCTAGCTCAAAAACAACAGAGAATACCGACATAATAACCAAACCGTAATTCTAGCTCAAAAACAACAGAGAATACCGACATAATAACCAAACCGTAATTCTAGCTCAAAAACAACAGAGAATACCGACATAATAACCAAACCGTAATTCTAGCTCAAAAACAACAGAGAATACCGACATAATAACCAAACCGTAATTCTAGCTCAAAAACAACAGAGGATACCGACATAATAACGAAACCGAAATTCTAGCTCAAAAACAACAGAGAATACCGACATAATAACCAAACGGTAATTCTAGCTCAAAAACAACAGAGAATACCGACATAATAACCAAACCGTAATTCTAGCTCAAAAACAACAGAGGATACCGACATAATAACGAAACCGAAATTCTAGCTCAAAAACAACAGAGAATACCGACATAATAACCAAACCGTAATTCAAGCTCAAAAACAACAGAGAATACCGACATAATAACCAAACCGTAATTCTAGCTCAAAAACAACAGAGGATACCGACATAATAACGAAACCGAAATTCTAGCTCAAAAACAACAGAGAATACCGACATAATAACCAAACCGTAATTCTAAAACAAAATCGATAAATGGTGGTTAAATATGACAAAGCATATATCAACATAGGGACTCTTGAAAAAAAACAATGTGCAAGAAAAATAAGATTTTATGTTCCGAAAGGATAATCGTCACTTGCTATTTTAAACTGTAATTATATAATCTAATCCTACGTTTTAAACAGCTGTTAACTCACAACACAAAGTATTACAGTGGAGCAGAGGTGTCGTTGTGATGACCCAGGCTTGTAAACTTGCGCAATTCAATTACTAACCTTTTTGCGTTTGAGCACATTTTATGTATTCATACGCACAACCCGATCATCACTAAGTTGTTTGAATTTCAAGTCATCGTTTCACGCCAATCGTATTAAGTCCTGTAAGAAAGATGTTAAATAAATCAATGTTCCTGTAAATACAGTCCTGTAGAACAACGACATTCTTGGGTGTGAGCCACACCGTGACTTAGATACTTTACAACAACATGACGATCCCTCTACAATTATTAAATTTTCAATCCGTACGATATTAATTTTGTTTGAGTTAAAAGGACGAAAGATGAGTGTTTTTCTTTTCAGGAGAAATTATTGACACCAGTAAACAAATTGCTTTCTGTGCGAGTTACACACGGGGAATGTGGTGATAAATAGATCGGCCTCGACATATCCCTCAGATCTCATCCAGGCACTTATTACATGTGCGCATTCTTGCGTCGTTGTTACGCGGAGGGATTTCTTTTAAGTCCATATAAGGTAAATCAGCGTGTAATTCGACATGGTAACACGTGGAACACTAGAATGCCACAGGTATAATAGTCGGCCAAAGAGCACACCTGCCTTTCCACGACATTTTTTCAAGTCACGTTTCTTCATGATATTATGCGATATTTCAGTCTAATTTTATAGACAGGCATTGTCTAAACAAAAACTAGTTTCTAAATCACGTGTGAAAATTATGGTAAAAAAAGGACGCACCAGATTCCTGGGTGACTTATGATTTAGACATGAATGTGGAAAGAATGAAGCTAGCAAATAAGAAACCGGATTACAAGGTAAACCTCTGGATGACGTATTGCCTACTACAACATCTGATACTACTATATATCGTACAGTGACATTTGACGATACGATTGAATAACGTCTAATTGTCACTGCGAATCGGGAATTAAATCCGCACTTGACATCGGTCTTTTATAGGGTCAAAAGACTAGAATAAATTAAATGGATCTTTTTTTCAAATTGAAATATTTCGTTGGGATTTCGATTATTTCTTTCATCTAATATCAGATTATAACCAACTGACCTCCAATGCGCGATTCTTGCGGTTTTCAGACAGGATGCATTTTGTTATTCTATAAAAAATTATTTATTACCTCGACAAATACCGCGTGTCCTCGCGATAGTGATGGTGATATGTTCCCTGTCCTCTACTAACGGTCTACAATGGCTATGGCAACTGAGGACATCCATAAACTATTCTACGACCAGATCACGAAGGGCGCCACCTGCTGGCCGGACTGTAAAACCATTCATGTGACCGTGAAATAAAAAAAAAACTTCAAAAATAGTTTACGTAAATAATGCCATTCGAATCTATATTTATCTGTGCTTATAGGATAAGACGATCAATCGGATTGTCGTGAAGGTCAATTGGGGTCAAACAAGGTCCTACAGCCTAAATCTGTATCTCACGGACGCTTTGATTTGGTAACCTAGGACATTGTTTGTGGATCACAAATACCTGACTATACAACCAATGTTCTTAGTAAGGTACCAACCGTACAACCGATGTTCTTAGTAAGGTACCAACCATACAACTGATGTTCTTAGTAAGGTACCAACCATACAACCAATGTTCTTAGTAAGGTAACAACCGTACAACTGATGTTCTTAGTAAGGTACCAACCATACAACCGATGTTCTTAGTAAGGTACCAACCATACAACCAATGTTCTTAGTAAGGTACCAACCGTACAACCGATGTTCTTAGTAAGGTACCAACCATACAACTGATGTTCTTAGTAAGGTACCAACCATACAACCGATGTTCTTAGTAAGGTACCAACCATACAACCAATGTTCTTAGTAAGGTACCAACCATACAACCAATGTTCTTAGTAAGGTAACAACCGTACAACTGATGTTCTTAGTAAGGTACCAACCATACAATAATGTTCTTAGTAAGGTACCAACCATACAACCAATGTTCTTAGTAAGGTAACAACCGTACAACTGATGTTCTTAGTAAGGTACCAACCGTACAACCGATGTTCTTAGTAAGGTAACAACTATACAACCATTGTTCTTAGTAAGGTAACAACTATACAACCATTGTTCTTAGTAAGGTACCAACCATACAACTGATGTTCTTAGTAAGGTACCAACCATACAACCGATGTTCTTAGTAAGGTAACAACTATACAACCAATGTTCTTAGTAAGGTAACAACCGTACAACTGATGTTCTTAGTAAGGTAACAACATACAACCGATGTTCTTAGTAAGGTAACAACCGTACAACCGATGTTCTTAGTAAGGTAACAACCGTACAACTGATGTTCTTAGTAAGGTAACAACTATACAACCAATGTTCTTAGTAAGGTACCAACCATACAACCAATGTTCTTAGTAAGGTACCAACCATACAACTGATGTTCTTAGTAAGGTACCAACTATACAACCATTGTTCTTAGTAAGGTAACAACCATACAACTGATGTTCTTAGTAAGGTAACAACCATACAATAATGTTCTTAGTAAGGTAACAACCATACAACTAATGTTCTTAGTAAGGTAATAACCATACAACCAATGTTCTTAGTAAGGTAACAACTATACAACCGATGATCTGTGTAAGGTACCAACCATACAACCGATGTTCTTAGTAAGGTAACAACCATACAACCAATGTTCTTAGTAAGGTACCAACCATACAACCGATGTTCTTAGTAAGGTACCAACTATACAACCGATGTTCTTAGTAAGGTACCAACTATACAACCAATGTTCTTAGTAAGGTACCAACTATACAACCGATGTTCTTAGTAAGGTACCAACTATACAACCGATGTTCTTAGTAAGGTACCAACCATACAACCGATGTTCTTAGTAAGGTACCAACCATACAACCGATGTTCTTAGTAAGGTACCAACCGTACAACTGATGTTCTTAGTAAGGTACCAACTATACAACCAATGTTCTGTGTAAGGTACCAACTATACAACCATTGTTCTTAGTAAGGTACCAACCATACAACCAATGTTCTTAGTAAGGTAACAACCATAGAACCAATGTTCTTAGTAAGGTAACAACCATCCAACTGATGTTCTTAGTAAGGTACCAACCATACAACTGATGTTCTTAGTAAGGTACCAACCATACAACCAATGTTCTTAGTAAGGTAACAACCGTACAACTGATGTTCTTAGTAAGGTACCAACCATACAACCAATGTTCTTAGTAAGGTAACAACTATACAACCATTGTTCTTAGTAAGGTAACAACCATACAACCAATGTTCTTAGTAAGGTACCAACTATACAACCATTGTTCTTAGTAAGGTAACAACCATACAACCAATGTTCTTAGTTAGGTAACAACCATACAACCGATGTTCTTAGTAAGGTAACAACTATACAACTGATGTTCTTAGTAAGGTAACAACTATACAACCATTGTTCTTAGTAAGGTACCAACCATACAACCGATGTTCTTAGTAAGGTAACAACTATACAACCATTGTTCTTAGTAAGGTACCAACCATACAACCGATGTTCTTAGTAAGGTAACAACTATACAACCATTGTTCTTAGTAAGGTAACAACCATACAACCGATGTTCTTAGTAAGGTACCAACCATACAACCGATGTTCTTAGTAAGGTAACAACCACACAACCGATGTTCTTAGTAAGGTACCAACCATACAACCAATGTTCTTAGTAAGGTACCAACCATACAACCAATGTTCTTAGTAAGGTACCAACCATACAACCGATGTTCTTAGTAAGGTAACAACTATACAACCATTGTTCTTAGTAAGGTAACAACCATACAACCGATGTTCTTAGTAAGGTACCAACCATACAACCGATGTTCTTAGTAAGGTAACAACCACACAACCGATGTTCTTAGTAAGGTACCAACCATACAACCAATGTTCTTAGTAAGGTACCAACCATACAACCAATGTTCTTAGTAAGGTACCAACCATACAACCGATGTTCTTAGTAAGGTACCAACTATACAACCAATGTTCTTAGTAAGGTAACAACCATACAACCAATGTTCTTAGTAAGGTACCAACTATACAACCAATGTTCTTAGTAAGGTACCAACCATACAACCAATGTTCTTAGTAAGGTACCAACCATACAACTGATGTTCTTAGTAAGGTACCAACTATACAACCAATGTTCTTAGTAAGGTAACAACTATACAACCAATGTTCTTAGTAAGGTAACAACCGTACAACTGATGTTCTTAGTAAGGTACCAACCATACAACCGATGTTCTTAGTAAGGTAACAACCGTACAACTGATGTTCTTAGTAAGGTACCAACCATACAACCAATGTTCTTAGTAAGGTAACAACCATACAACCGATGTTCTTAGTAAGGTAACAACCATACAACCAATGTTCTTAGTAAGGTAACAACCATACAACCGATGTTCTTAGTAAGGTAACAACTATACAACCAATGTTCTTAGTAAGGTACCAACTATACAACCATTGTTCTTAGTAAGGTACCAACCATACAACCAATGTTCTTAGTAAGGTACCAACCATACAACCGATGTTCTTAGTAAGGTAACAACTATACAACCAATGTTCTTAGTAAGGTAACAACCATACAACCGATGTTCTTAGTAAGGTACCAACCATACAACCGATGTTCTTAGTAAGGTACCAACCATACAACCGATGTTCTTAGTAAGGTAACAACCATACAACCAATGTTCTTAGTAAGGTACCAACCATACAACCAATGTTCTTAGTAAGGTACCAACCGTACAACCGATGTTCTTAGTAAGGTAACAACCATACAACCGATGTTCTTAGTAAGGTAACAACCATACAACCGATGTTCTTAGTAAGGTAACAACATACAACCGATGTTCTTAGTAAGGTAACAACCATACAACCAATGTTCTTAGTAAGGTACCAACCGTACAACCGATGTTCTTAGTAAGGTACCAACCATACAACCAATGTTCTTAGTAAGGTAACAACCATATAACCAATGTTCTTAGTAAGGTAACAACCATACAACTGATGTTCTTAGTAAGGTACCAACCATACAACCGATGTTCTTAGTAAGGTACCAACCATACAACCGATGTTCTTAGTAAGGTACCAACCGTACAATAATGTTCTTAGTAAGGTACCAACTATACAACCAATGTTCTTAGTAAGGTACCAACCATTAATAAACAAGGGTTTTTAAAAGTCTTAAGCAGACACTTGTTACGATCTTTATATATTAACATTAGATAAAATAAACTTGATAACTGCTTCCGAATTACTCGATTCTTTAAGCATCTACAGTAAAATGGATTAGAATTATCTTAATGGACTGTCAGTAATTAAGGGAAGCAACAGCAGAGTTGCAGTTGTCTTTATCCAGGAGCCATGTTGTGTTTTTAAGTAAACATCGTTGTCTGTTGATACCAGCCGGTCCACGGCACCACCGCTATAAACAAACTCAGGGCGATTTACTGCTATCATTTGTCACTGCACCACAAATCACATGGCATGCGTCCGATGACCAAGTACTTGACAAGTTATGGTTCCTTTTACAAGGTAGCAGATTAACATCTCCTCCCGTCGACTTTAATGATATCGAACTGACGGAAAATCAAGGGTATCTCATGTCAAATTGAATTTTATCTCTTAAAAATGTCAGCTTTAATCCTGAACCATTGACTCCAATCATCGTCGTCTTAACCTCACTACGCCATTGATTTAAAGTAGCCTTTGTCACGTCTGATTGCTGGAAACGTGGAACTCTTTTGTGTGGAGGCTCAATTTAATGTACTGAAAATTAGGTGTACGTCTCGAGCTGATGAATAAGAGAATCTTGACGGTTATTAGATTTGAAATGAGAAACTAGTGATTATCTGGTCGGTCGGTATTGTTACACATGTATTTCGGAAGGAAGAAACTGGCAATATTCATTGTTACTAGTATCTAAATAAGGTCAAACCTAACCTACACCTCCCTCTGGCATAGTTTCGTCAATTATACAGATCAAAGTGAAAATAGGAAACATTTATTGTTAAATAAAAGGGTCGCCACCGTAGGAAGGTATTCCGGGGTATAAATGACCCCGCTCGTTAGTTGTAACAGATAGTCGATGGGTCAGTTTACCTGTGTTTTTTACCTGTCCAAGGTTATCTATTTCACATGATAAGATTCCTCCTCTAATGGCGCGTTCACTGATGCCGTGTTAAGAATGGCGGAGGTAGCGTTTCACACTTGTTGATATAGTCTCCATTACCGCCATTTTTTAACATTTGTGTAGTTGTAGCCTTTATTTTCTGTCTCTAGGTTTGTCAGTCAAAAAATCAAAAAGAAAAGATCGCGGTGACACGAGATGTTAAAATAATATTACGGGAAGCCATTCTGTTTAATCCACGTCAAGTCGCAGACAGACTGGTCCCGCTCTGATATCAGACCTAGCTGAGTCGGCGTTATAGAATACCTCACCTTACGTAAAAAACCTTGAACGATGCTGCCGGTAGATCGAAACCTTTAAGCACTAAAACCTAATGAATATAAGACCACGTACACGGAGATGATATTCTTTTCTTAGACAATAAATAAATGTTGTTGTTTTTCGTACAGCGCAGAACAACAGAAGTAATTTGTGGACACTGAAGCATCAAAGTACAATTGTCAAACGTAACCATGCTATTACACAACGAATAATCGATTGTTTTCCATAAAGAGCAATGGAAAAAAGGGAACGAATACACGCAAAAAAAATGAATGCCGGAGATTTTTTTTTCTTTTATTTTTGTTTTTTGTTTGTTTTTTGTTTATCTTTACATGAAAAAATCTTGAACGCCCACTGTTAAATTCGCTCCTCTGCATCCAGTATACTTTAGCTATTAACAACTGCATATGTGATAAACAAAATCAGATTTAACGTCAAACGATCTCATAGAACTGTCAGCGCTAGACAGTCGGATGTGTTGACGATAACGACATTCTGTAGAAGATGAACTTGTATTGTGGTTATAGTACATACGGACATCTCAGGATACAGAAGACAGCTACTTTCACATTTTGTTACATTATATGTTTAATAGCTTTAACAAATCGGTCCTTCCCCACTAGATAGAAGCCTTGTAGACATTGTGTTCTTGTAGGAAGTTGTATGGTTTATAGTAAAGGTCTCTGATACAGGACCCACGGGCTCTCCTCGGCAGACTCAAACGTTATTCTTAAATAGTAGTCGTAGGGTTATCGCAAATGACCTGTGAGCTACCCATATCTTATGTCTAGTACTAACTACTGACATCACTGTACACACATCCCAAAGGTGATGTAGAACTCGTACAAGTATCGCAAAGTTGATGTAGAACTCGTACAAGTATTGCAAAGTTGATGTAGAACTCGTACAAGTATCGCAAAGGTGATATAGAACTTGTACAAGCATCGCAAAGTTGATATAGAACTCATACAAGTATCGCAAAGGTGATGTAGAACTTGTACAAGTATTGCAAAGATGATATAGAACTCATACAAGTATTGTAAAGGTGTATAGAACTCGTACAAGTATTGCAAAGTTGATGTAGAACTCGTACAAGTATTGCAAAGTTGATGTAGAACTCGTACAAGTATTGTAAAGGTGTATAGAACTCGTACAAGTATTGCAAAGTTGATATAGAACTCATACAAGTATTGTAAAGGTGTATAGAACTCGTACAAGTATTGCAAAGTTGATGTAGAACTCGTACAAGTATTGCAAAGTTGATGTAGAACTCGTACAAGTATTGCAAAGGTGATGTAGAACTTGTACGTTTTCTTAGAATCGTCGGTATTTTGGTTGAAGTAACTTATGAATCTGACATAAAAATGAACGACTGCAAAAATAACCATTTCGACACATAAGCATTTTATTCATGATTTTCCACGAATTACTAAGCCATTCATAGCGTATATAGACAAATACCATCTTCGGTCATAACCTTTCACCTCTCGTCCCGCCAATAAACGTCGTCACTTCTCGTCTCTTTTACAAACCTGGAAGATTTCTCACCTATAATCGGATTTCACATCAACAGGGGTCGCCACTGTGAAAATGGAGTATCGAATCAAATAACACGTTTCTCGAATTACAAACTAATAGACTTCCCAGCATGCCCGTGATGCCTCCATCTTGTATCATCATTTAAAGCTCCCTGAATCAATAAGACTTTATATATTCTAGAAGAGTACACATAAAAACGAAACGACCCTTGCTCTACATGGCACAAATGGTCAAAATAAATCACACCTTCATAATAACTCGAGCCACCTGAACAGATAAAGATGGTCCATTCATGAAAAATGACCTCTATAGATGAATCTAAAATGAAAGAAAGCAGCACCGGGCACGGCGTGAGATTCTATGAACC
Organism: Pecten maximus; assembly: GCF_902652985.1. NCBI lineage: Eukaryota > Metazoa > Mollusca > Bivalvia > Pectinida > Pectinidae > Pecten > Pecten maximus. The sequence goes on along the minus strand of NC_047024.1, from coordinate 3,364,322 downwards.
GACTCGTAGTTATGGGGAAATGCCCAATTGCAATAGGATTCCAGTCGGTCAGTGTATGTCAATCTACGTCTATTATTCTAGCAATGGGACCAACATTCCGTTGACTGACCGGACGGGTGACCCCAATGCTGACACTAAAGAAAACGACATCGGTATAAAAATCCGGACACAAAATATGTTTCGGTTGAGATGGCATTGAATCTACTTATGTATATCTGGTTAGTATGAGAAAGGACTTGACTGTGGGCGGAATGTGAGAGGATCCCCCGGACAGCTCCATACAAGGCTGTGTTATAGGGACTACCATCTCACCGTGTACATGGACAATCCCTTCATAATATCCTCGTTCTTAATTTCTAATTCGTGAGCTTTCAAACGTACAAAAGATTATTTGGTATCGTCTGATTTTTGGCCTTTACAAATTCGGGGTCATGGACACAATTTCACACGGTTATGTGCCATACATTGATATCTGGGCGGGCACAGTCATAACCAATCATTGCAATAACTTAATAGGAAAATAATAATCTCGTAATCCCATTCCAAACACCCGTTATATATAACTTTACACCAGAACGCACATGCGCATTCACGCACGGACGAACTAACTATATAGAAAACAAAAGAACGAATAGGAAAAGTGAACAAGCCAATCCATCAAATGGATCGATTCTGTCTGGCATTCGTTCGCTCCATTTAGTGGAAAGTGTTCGGGACATGATTACTAAACAAGCGTGAGCTCGACCTCGACGGGATGAGGCTAGGGGTCAAGTGTGCGTTTAAGAGCTACGGAGACCCCACAATGAGAATCTTTCTAAAATATAGACAACGCCTGCATGTAAAACACATTTTTGAATATAATCTATAGATTTAAAAGTCAGACAGGCTTTAAATAATGGGCTAGGCTTAGATGACTAGGTAGTTTTTAATACTACCCTGTGACACCTACTAGAGCTACTTAGTTATCTGGGAGAGTTCGGTATTAATGCCGAGTTTAATACGCCACAGGGCCACTCAACGCTAGTATATCATTTATTATAGATAACCCAGCTGACAATGCATTACATAGGATATAATGGTTTATATAACAGAGAATATCCTCGTGTAAACCAAATCGAAATTCTAGCTAGTAACGATAAAAAGGTGCAAATTATCTAAAAACAAAAAAAAAAAGTGAACTTAAATGGGACACTAAAAAAATATCGACGTGAATACGACCAGGCGTTCCGGAGGGATAGGCGTCATCTACTTCATTAACCGACAGTCATACTAATTTACGTGAAATCTGCGTAATAGCACGTCCTTAAAAATTGTTCAAACAATATATTAGCGCCTTCAAATTCAAATTTTATGTAGTAAAGGCAAAATTAATTTAAACTGCATCATAAAGCTGTTCGTCCTTCTAGGACTCGTCAGTGATGTAAGGGACATCATATAGCTGTTTCGTCATTCTAGGACTCGTCAGCGATGCTAGGGACATCATACAGCTGTTCTGTCCTTCTAGGACTCGTCAGTGATGTAAGGGACATCATACAGCTGTTTCGTCATTCTAGGCCTCGTCAGTGATGTAAGGGACATCTTACAGCTGTTTCGTCTTTCTAGGCCTCGTCAGTGATGTTAAGAACATCATATAGCAGTTTCATCCTTCTGGAATTTTCATATACAGTCAAACCTGTCTAAAAAGACCGCCCAAGGGGAGACAAAAAACGGTCACTATAGACAGGTTGCCTTTATAGACAGTCAAAATTATAACACCATCTAGTTAACGTGAAACTGCCATAATGATAACTTACCATTAAACAAGGCATTTAGCAGAAGTCAAATTAATGCATATAAATCTGAAGGGTTAAATCTTTATTTAAAAGACTCTTCCATTAAAAACCCAAGAAAAAAACATGATTTCGTGCAGTCCAAGATGAAACATAACTGAAAATGCTCTAATGGATACAGAACAAAAGTAACTTTTTAAAAAAAATTGTTATTAATCAAATTATCTCCCATTCTTTTTTAAATTAAAAAAAAAATAACACAATAAATAATTAATTAATTATGTTTATGTCACAATTAATTATTTTGTGACATAAACTAACTTCTTAAAACCAAAAGATTTTTTTTTCTGACCCAAATTGAAATACGGATATTTGTGGCAGTTTACGACTTTTTATTAGTACTGACCAATTAAAGATGGCGGCAGTACAAACGCTGGTACTGACAGCTACGATTAAGAAAGACATTATTGGCCTTCATGTGAGTAAATCTTGTTGATAGATATGACAAGTGTTTGTTCTTGGTGTTAGTTGGTATGCAAATGTAATCACCGAACAAGAAATAAACTGTTCTAAATTCTACAAGAAATGTAAACTGGTCATAAATTAATCATTTTAATTTGTAATATATTTAATGACATTTTCCTGAACTAACAAATTAAATTGTTGTTTTACAAACGGTTTTTATAGAACATAGTACTTTATTTACGATTCACTAAAGTCACACACAGCTTGGTCCAGTTTTCTTCTTAAAACTGAATGAATATCAATAATTTTGTAAGTCTTGTAACCAAACCAGAACTGTGTCGTATACATTTATGTATAATTGACAGCAAAAGGCGATTTACTGCTATATTTTGTAAGCCTGGCCTCAGCCATTCTGGTGGAAATGTTTTCTAACGTAACACAGAAATGTCGCCATGCATTCTAACCGTTCATGTAAATAAATTTCTTATCAATGAACGTTTTCAAATCGTCGAAACTGATCAAAATCAGTCTCGGTTTAAATTTAGACATTTTGATTGACATGATATCCTTACGATAGAAATCAGCCTTTGTAGAAACTGTCGTCTGTTCACTTTGACCCTTTCGCGCGCTTTTTAGATTTTTCTGATTAGTTCTTGGTTGAACAACTCTGATAAAAAATCGTGAAAGGATTTGTTTTCAATGCACTTTTGTGTTCATACTTTAAACCAGGGATTTAAACACTAACTGCCGACAAATCTTATCTCTCTATTTTTTATGAAAAATATGAAATATGCCATTATCACCAATTCGTAGATCGTTGATAAACTTAGCTAGAAGGCTGTATAATTTACCCTATACGGTTAGAATACATATTTTTACAATGGACATTCAAACGAGCACAGATACAACATGGTCCTGTACAATACGGTACATTTATTATGTTAATATAGTATAGAACTTATGTCTTCCTGTCGATGTTGTGAATCTGACGTTTACGAGAGGTAGGCCTATATATTTTACACATCGTGTTATAAGTTAAATGATTTATAGATTTCAGAGGCTTGCGAATCTCCAAGTAGGCATTAATAGAGGACGCAGTGTGCTATAGACTTGATTTAAAACACTGTTAAGAGATAAAGACTACAAGTTGATCGGTAATGGAGACAGTAGTTATCAAAACTGACACTCCTACGCCATGTCCGACTCGTATTGTTGTTTATTGTATTATTCCAGTTATAATTACACAGTCTTAAATGGAACCTCAGGGTCTAAGCCTTACATTTACATACCGGTATGGAATCTCAGGGTCTACACCTCACATTTACATACCGGTATGGAACCTCAGGGTCTACACCTCACATTTAGATACCGGTATGGAACCTCAGGGTCTACACCTTACATTTACATACCGGTATGGAACCTCAGGGTGTACACCTCACATTTACATACCGGTATGGAACCTCAGGGTCTACACCTCACATTTACATACCGGTATGGAACCTCAGGGTGTACACCTTACATTTACATACCGGTATGGAACCTCAGGGTCTACACCTCACATTTACATACCGGTATGGAACCTCAGGGTCTACACCTTACATTTACATACCGATATGGAACCTCAGGGTCTACACCTAACATTTAGATACCGGTATGGAACCTCAGGGTCTACACCTCACATTTACATACCGGTATGGAACCTCAGGGTCTACACCTCACATTTACATACCGATATGGAACCTCAGGGTCTACACCTCACATTTAGATACCGGTATGGAACCTCGGGGTATACACCTCACATTTACATACCGGTATGGAACCTCAGGGTCTACACCTCACATTAAGATACCGGTATGGAACCTCAGGGTCTACACTCTCAGGGTCTACACCTCACATTTACATACCGATATGGAACCTCAGGGTCTACACCTCACATTTACATACCGATATGGAACCTCAGGGTCTACACATCACATTTGCATACCGATATGGAACCTCAGGGTCTACACCTCACATTTAGATACCGGTATGGAACCTCAGGGTCTACACCTCACATTTAGATATCGGTATGGAACCTCAGGGTCTACATCTCACATTTAGATACCGGTATGGAACCTCAGGGTCTACACCTCACATTTAGATACCGGTATGGAACCTCAGGGTCTACACCTCACATTTAGATACCGGTATGGAACCTCGGGGTATACACCTCACATTTACATACCGGTATGGAACCTCAGGGTCTACACCTCACATTTAGATACCGGTATGGAACCTCGGGGTATACACCTCACATTTACATACCGGTATGGAACCTCAGGGTCTACACCTCACATTAAGATACCGGTATGGAACCTCAGGGTCTACATCTTACATTAGGATACCGGTATGGAACCTCAGGGTCTACACCTCACATTTAGATACCGGTATGGAACCTCAGGGTGTACACCTCACATTTACATACCGGTATGGAACCTCAGGGTCTACACCTCACATTTACATACCGGTATGGAACCTCAGGGTCTACACCTCACATTTGCATACCGGTATGGAACCTCAGGGTCTACACCTTACATTTGCATACCGGTATGGAACCTCAGGGTCTACACCTTACATTTGCATACCGGTATGGAACCTCAGGGTCTACACTCTCAGGGTCTACACCTCACATTTAGATACCGACATGGAACCTCAGGGTCTACACCTCACATTTGCATACCGGTATGGAACCTCAGGGTCTACACCTTACATTTAGATACCGGTATGGAACCTCAGGGTCTACACCTTACATTTAGATACCGGTATGGAACCTCAGGGTCTACACCTTACATTTGCATACCGGTATGGAACCTCAGCTCTACACCTTACATTTAGATACCGGTATGGAACCTCAGGGTCTACAACTTACATTTGCATATCGGTATGGAACCTCAGGGTCTACACCTCACATTTACATATCGGTATCGAACCTCAGGGTCTACATCTCACATTTACATACCGGTATGGAACCTCGTGGTATACACCTCACATTTACATACCGGTATGGAACCTCGGAGTCTACACCTTACATTTACATAACGGTATGGAACCTCAGGGTCTACACCTAACATTAAGATACCGGTATGGAACCTCAGGGTCTACACCTCACATTTAGATACCGGTATGGAACCTCAGGGTCTACACCTCACATTTACATATCGGTATGGAACCTCAGGGTCTACATCTCACATTTACATACCGGTATGGAACCTCGGGGTATACACCTTACATTTACATAACGGTATGGAACCTCAGGGTCTACACCTCACATTTAGATACCGGTATGGAACCTCAGGGTCTACACCTCACATTTACATATCGGTATGGAACCTCAGGGTCTACATCTCACATTTACATACCGGTATGGAACCTCGGGGTATACACCTTACATTTACATACCGGTATGGAACCTCAGGGTCTACACCTCACATTTACATACCGGTATGGAACCTCAGGGTCTACACCTTACATTTACATACCGGTATGGAACCTCAGGGTCTACACCTCACATTTAGATACCGGTATGGAACCTCAGGGTCTACACCTCACATTTAGATACCGGTATTGAGCCTCAGGGTCTACATCTTACATTTAGATACCGGTATGGAACCTCAGGGTCTACACCTTACATTTACATACCGGTATGGAATCTCAGGGTCTACACCTCACATTTACATACCAATATGGAACCTCAGGGTCTACACCTCACATTTACATACCGGTATGGAACCTCAGGGTCTACACCTTACATTAACATACCGATATGGAACCTCAGGGTCTACACCTAACATTTAGATACCGGTATGGAACCTCAGGGTCTACACCTCACATTTAGATACCGGTATGGAACCTCAGGGTCTACACCTCACATTTAGATACCGGTATGGAACCTCAGGGTCTACACCTCACATTTAGATACCGGTATGGAACCTCAGGGTCTACACCTTCATTTACATACCGGTATTGAACCTCAGGGTCTACACCTCACATTTACATACCAATATGGAACCTCGGGGACTACACTTCACATTTAGATACCGGTATGGAACCTCAGGGTCTACACCTCACATTTACATACCAATATGGAACCTCAGGGTCTACACCTCACATTTAGATACCGGTATGGAACCTCAGGGTCTACACCTTACATTTACATACCAATATGGAACCTCAGGGTCTACACCTCACATTTACATACCAATATGGAACCTCGGGGACTACACTTCACATTTACATACCGATATGGAGCCTCAGGGTATACACCTCACATTTACATACCGGTATTGAACCTCAGAGTCTACACCTCACATTTACATACCGGTATGGAACCTCAGGGTCTACACCTTACATGTACATACCGATATGGAACCTCAGGGTCTACACCTTACATGTACATACCGATATGGAACCTCAGGGTCTACACCTTACATTTACATACCGGTATGGAACCTCGGGGTATACACCTCACATTTACATACCGGTATGGAACCTCAGGGTCTACACCTCACATTTACATACCAATATGGAACCTCAGGGTCTACACCTCACATTTACATACCAATATGGAACCTCGGGGACTACACTTCACATTTACATACCGATATGGAGCCTCAGGGTCTACACCTAACATTTAGATACCGGTATGGAACCTCAGGGTCTACACCTCACATTTAGATACCGGTATGGAACCTCAGGGTCTACACCTCACATTTAGATACCGGTATGGAACCTCAGGGTCTACACCTCACATTTAGATACCGGTATGGAACCTCAGGGTCTACACCTTCATTTACATACCGGTATTGAACCTCAGGGTCTACACCTCACATTTACATACCGGTATGGAACCTCGGGGACTACACTTCACATTTAGATACCGGTATGGAACCTCAGGGTCTACACCTCACATTTACATACCAATATGGAACCTCAGGGTCTACACCTCACATTTAGATACCGGTATGGAACCTCAGGGTCTACACCTTACATTTACATACCAATATGGAACCTCAGGGTCTACACCTCACATTTACATACCAATATGGAACCTCGGGGACTACACTTCACATTTACATACCGATATGGAGCCTCAGGGTATACACCTCACATTTACATACCGGTATTGAACCTCAGAGTCTACACCTCACATTTACATACCGGTATGGAACCTCAGGGTCTACACCTTACATGTACATACCGATATGGAACCTCGGGGTCTACACCTTACATGTACATACCGATATGGAACCTCAGGGTCTACACCTTACATTTACATACCGGTATGGAACCTCGGGGTATACACCTCACATTTACATACCGGTATGGAACCTCAGGGTCTACACCTCACATTTACATACCGGTACGGAACCTCAGGGTCTACACCTCACATTTACATACCGGTATGGAACCTCGGGGTATACACCTCACATTTACATACCGGTATGGAACCTCAGGGTCTACACCTCACATTTACATACCGATATGGAACCTCAGGGATTGCACTTTTTATTTTAATACATTAGATACGATTTTAACACACATTCAAACCTATATTGCTAGTAAATAACCGATGGATGTCCCTCTCGTCGCGAAGTTCCGGGACAGTGCCGGTATTTTTTTGGGGTTGATGCCTCCTTAGATCTTGTTATGATGCCTTGTGTGTTGGCGATTCGTCAGCTCCTGTTTTTTGTTTTTTTGGTTATTTATTCATTTTGTTTTTGAATTCCTCAGATCCTGTGGTTGTCTTTCTTGCTTTTTTTTTTTTAAATTTATTTATGTTGTCACACATCCTATCCGACACCAACTTCACATTCTTTGTTTATGATAAAGGCACTGTGTTCCCCTGTGCCAGCTGTAGAGTCTGTAAAGACTACAAACCGCCATACCAGTTACTTTGTGTGAGGACCTCAGGGTGAACACCATCCTCACCCTGTCCAGTAAACAAGATCTCGGAAGTGCTGACTGCAGATGTATAGGGAATTCAATATCCATTTAATGGTTTAATAAGTGAGGCCAGATTGTTTCATGTGACGCGTAGCACAATACTAAATATAGTATTACCCGCACTGATGGTGCAGGTTTTACAACTTCGGTGTCATTTCTTCTCACCTCACACACGCGTTATCTCTCGACCATCGACAAAACCCCGGATATGTAAATTAGACTCACCCTACAATTCAAAGGACCACCTTAAACATCGAATAATGGGGGTGGTCGGCATGGTCATAAAATCTGGACTTTTGTTACATTTGTTTTATGAAATGTTATTCCTGCAGTGTCATCGTTAGACGTAAAATAGTGAGAACGCTCTCATATTTCACTGAGAGTGCCACAGGTAGTTCAAAATCTCAACAAATTTCGTGATAAGGTATTTGTAAGTTCCAAAATCACCCTAGATAGTAGTGTTAAACAAGAAATATCTTTAAAAAAGATAAACGGCATAGTTTATTGCTGGTGGTTATAATGTTAAACTACTGGTAAAATAAATTAACGAACTAATTAATGCGTTTCAGCACGGATAGCAAAATTGTATCAGTTTGAATCATTTTTGGTGATAATAAGACTGCATTTGGATCAGGATTATAATTTTATTAATGTGCCATTTGAAAAGATACATCCACTTATTCAGCTTACATTCAATCTTAAGTTTGTTTCGTTTTTTATTGGATATCTGCATTTTGCATTTACCGCTCCATTGACCAATCACATACTTCATCTTGACCAGTAACGCCACCTGTCGCGTCATATCCGGGTCCAAAAGTTCTAGGTCTTATACATCAAACATCAATTAGCTAGATTCCATCTACAGGTACTCCGATATTGCAGTTGCATTTGTTGTTAACACTTCGAAGCTACACCGCTGACTTTTGATTTCATATCACCATAGAATAATAGGGCGTGCATGCGCGTGCGTGAGGAACATGCAAGCGACCAATCTATGCCAATGCCTGAATGATGGCCGATCTGTTTCATACATAGCTTTGTCAATCTGACTGAATTAGCTCTTACGGCTTTAGTGGTTTCATAGAATCGGTTGAACGATCCAACAGTGATTCAAGTATCCCTGTGATTTCCAACTGGTCCTATCCTTATCTATCTGAATAAGGACATGATCTTACATCGAAGTTACTAACGACTTTGGAAGGATGACTTAGTTTCTGGAAATACGTATGAAACAGAAAAGACACAAAAACGAAAAGGAAGCAAAAAAGAAACGAAAAAGAAGGCAACACAACGAATATAAAGAAAGGCAATGGGAACATGGGAGACACCGAAGCAAAAGATATGCCATCTACTGTTCCAGAGGTTTTAAGCTTGTACAGTCGCTACTTTACTTGGTTGATATGTTACCGAACGTCTTGTTCTGAATTAGCGAATGGCACGAGACATGACAAGCTATCAACTTTCCTACATCCAGCCTCTTGATGACTATCTGGTACCATGAGGTAACCATGAGAGGATACTTTGGGGGTGGATTGTATGTGTGCTGACAACAGAATATCACTGCAAGGACCCCAGTCATCGAGGAGGATGAAAATTAATATGGTGTCGGGAGGTTGATATGGACATGGAAGACGTGGACCACAACAGGTCAGATCGAGAGATTCCCAAATTCACAGAAGTGGAAGAACTTCGCTGCTACCCTAAAACCCAGTGGCCGCCAAGGCACTTGTTTTTTTTTTTTTTTTTAAACATATACGCCCTTTACGTTTTAAATTACGAGTGTTATACATCTAAGATTCTATCCCACTTTAAATGATTCCTTCCAAACATTATTTCACAAAAGGAATTCTTATGACCCGGACAGGGATATAAAAAGGTTATATAAATATTAACAACAGTAAGACTACCCACGGCTAGTTCAGACGGCCATATGTAACTTCTTTGTGACACCCCGATAAAGGTGCAATTCTGTTGACACAGGGGTATATAATCTGCATATTACAGGTATAACACATTAATCAAGGCTTGTGTATTAATGTAGGGGACATTTATTACGTGTTAAACTTCACCCACCCACTTCATAATCTGCCATAACGCCATGTGTATTCTCGTGGTGGTAAAGGAGGTCTCTGTCAACTGTATACCCATCACGCCAGCATTAACTTACAAAACCTCCTTATAAATTATAGCCCACTAGTACATATACCCCGGGCAGGTCAAAGTTCGCAACGAAAGTGGTGGCATCTCTAAAGTTTTCGCGCCATGGAAGTGGTCGCCAACTTCATGATTACTAACCCAGCTGACATTTGTGAACAAGTATATATTGGATCAGGATTGTATGTGATTATTATCGCCAATAGTTTGTAGAATCAAAACGCAATAATCAAATGCGAACATTTCAAAGTCGCCAAAAATTAAGCATCGAAAAATAAACATTTTTCGCCGCTAAAGGCTCGAACATTTCTAGCTGTACATCCGAAGCGCCTGAACGTTTATGTTAACTGTGTATCGTGTATGTAACTAACTCCTGGGATTGACATGGCGTTCATGACAAAGAGCCTTTTTACAAAAGTTCAGGGAGAGGTATATCAGCACAGATGCCGTGTAGACATCTGCATCATAACTCGACATATTTCTCAATAACTAACATCAACTTCGTAAGAAATTTTAATGTAAAATATCACATTTCCTCTCGTTTTACAAAGCTAAGAATAACATAGATGACCCTTGATGACATTTTAATGTTATGGAAAGCGTTGAAGAATAAAATACTTATAAAACATTTCGTTTGAAATATACATGAAAGTCGTTATAGTAAACTTGTCTCGTCACAGTTCTGAAGCATATGTCTACGGGAAGGTGTCACAAATAGGTCAAAGGTCATCAACGGAACAAGATGGCTTTGTTGGTGCCGAAAAAAGGCAACATCGAGAAGCAGGATGGCATATTTGATGATATCTATTGTATTGTCGAGATATATGAAGTTTTGTTTCATTACTGTCACTCTTGTGCTATGTGTGGGTGTTACGATATGTTAGGGATACCTGACTCATCCTACTTATACCCTGATCAGAGATAAGGGTAAGTACGTCTGTCATTAGGGATTACTCTCACCTGGCCAGGTGAGTAGCGGAAATCAGCACAATGGCAAAACACAATTCATATATAAATATATTCATATGTCACAAAATAAATTCTATGTAGATACTGATCGCCCTATCACAATAACGATAATTGTCGGTGATTTGGTTATTGTTGTGTGTAGATCACCCAAATACCCACGGTAATATATACAATACCACTCTAAGGTGTCATTCTTCTACTGTGAAATGCCTCGTGAACAACTAAAACGACAATTAACGTGACACGTAACCCGGCCACCGATACCGACTTTAGAGTTAACTTATACAATATAACACTTTAGCACACAAAACCCAAATGTCGCCGAGGCAAAAGACAAAGAAAGTGGCCGACGACTACTCGTACATCGACCGTTACAGCCTCGGACATCCACCGTTACAGCCTAGGACATCGACAGTTACAGCCTCGGACATCGACCGTTACAGCCTCGGACATCCACCGTTACAGCCTCGGACATCGACCATTACAGCCTCGGACATCGACAGTTACAGCCTCGGACATCGACCATTACAGCCTCGGACATCGACCATTACAGCCTCGGACATCGACAGTTACAGCCTCGGACATCCACCGTTACAGCCTCGGACATCGACAGTTACAGCCTCGGACATCCACCGTTACAGCCTCGGACATCGACCATTACAGCCTCGGACATCCACCGTTACAGCCTCGGACATCGACCATTACAGCCTCGGACATCGACAGTTACAGCCTCGGACATCCACCGTTACAGCTTCGGACATCGACAGTTACAGCCTCGGACATCGACCGTTACAGCCTCGGACATCGACAGTTACAGCCTCGGACATCGAAAGTTGCAGCCTCGGACATCGACAGTTACAGCCTCGGACATCCACCGTTACAGCCTAGGACATCGACAGTTACAGCCTCGGACATCGACAGTTACAGCCTCGGACATCGACCGTTACAGCCTCGGACATCGACCATTACAGCCTCGGACATCGACAGTTACAGCCTCGGACATCGACTATTACAGCCTCGGACATCGACCATTACAGCCTCGGACATCGACAGTTACAGCCTCGGACATCGACCGTTACAGCCTCGGACATCGACCGTTACAGCAGACATATCAAAGATTCCATTGCATCAAATAAATATTGAAAATAAAACATATACCTATCTGAAAAGTTTCGAAATGGCAAAACATCAACCTTTGTCCAAAACCGTCCGACTTATATACCACTGCCATGGTACAGAACCATCACTGAAAGTCACAGGACGCTCAAGTATGTCTTATCGAAACAAACGACACAATATCGAATCAATAAAGACTTAGGCGCGATGAACCATGGAGACGCAAAGTCACACAATTATTATTATAGATAATCATGTTTCAAATTATATAATTGTATATTGATACAATTAATTGAGTACCAAACACGAGATTCTACAATTCGAAACAATGCATATATTATAACGGCCTGAATACACGCTCAATGTATCATGGTATATATATAATTGATATTTATTCATTTACATTATCGAACGTCAGAACGACCTTCTATGAGAATAATTAAAAGTGCTGACATAACAAACTACACTTTTGTTCTCAACGTCACCGATGTATCTGATTGGCAATCATACAAAATTATAACTTTTCATAACATGAAGTAAACTGGTGTCGGAGTTTCTGATATAGTCTGTAGACGGTAGGTGACCTTGTACCTATTATATATAATACCCAGGTGCACGTCTGTCAACATGATGATTGACAATGATGCCAAAAGGTGGACGTAATTACGTTAAATTGAGTCGGGAGGGATGTTTATAACATTCACGGTGTTTTGTTGTAATGTTAAACACAATTGTTTGCTTTGTTTCATAGTTATACAATGTTGCATACTTAGCTGTCAAACGATACATAGTTGGCTGGCCTAGATACGTACAGCGATAACCAGGGTTTCGTTATGTCGTCAAAACCTCGAAATCGACCATCGATAAAATGAAATTGATCATTAGGTTACACTCAAATTATGAAACGCGATCACGAAAGGTTAATGCGAGATTACAATCTAGGTCAGCACTGCACATGTTTCTACACCACGTGCGCACGCTCGATTAAACTCTGTCAAGCAGGCGCAGATCTGGTTCATGGGTCATGTTAGGTAATAATGAGTAGACATATATTACCGGTAATACAATCGGATAGGTGATTGATCTCCCAACACATAATATAGAGGGAAATCATCAAGTCTAAGGTACGTGGGTAGGTAAGCACGTGAGTAGGTCGGATGTACGTGGGTAGGTAAGCACGTGAGTAGGTCGGGTGTACGTGAGTAGGTAAGCACGTGAGTAGGTCGGGTGTACGTGGGTAGGTAAGCACGTGATTAGGTCGGGTGTACGTGGGTAGGTAAGCACGTGAGTAGGTCGGTGTGCGCGAGCAGGTAGATGTAAGTGAGACGGTAGATGTACGTGAGAGGGTAGATGTACGTGAGAGGGTAGATATAAGTGAGACGGTAGATGTACGTGAGAGGGTTGATGTACGTGAGAGGGTAGGTGTACGTGAGAGGGTATGTGTACGTAAGAGGGTAGATGTACGTGAGAGGGTAGGTGTACGTGAGAGGGTAGATGTACGTGAGAGGGTAGGTGTACGTGAGAGGGTAGATGTATGGGAGAGGGTAGGTGTACGTGAGAGGGTAGGTGTACGTGAGAGGGTAGATGTATGGGAGAGGGTAGGTGTATGGGAGAGGGTAGGTGTACGTGAGAGGGTAGGTGTAAGTGAGAGGGTAGAAGTACGTGAGAGGGTAGATGTATGGGAGAGGGTAGGTGTACGTGAGAGGGTAGGTGTACGTGAGAGGGTAGATGTACGTGAGAGGGTAGATGTACGTGAGAGGGTAGATGTACGTGAGAGGGTAGGTGTACGTGAGAGGGTAGGTGTACGTGAGAGGGTAGATGTACGTGAGAGGGTAGATGTACGTGAGAGGGTAGGTGTACGTGAGAGGTTAGATGTACGTGAGAGGGTAGGTGTACGTGAGAGGGTAGATGTACGTGAGAGGGTAGATGTACATGAGAGGGTAGATGTACGTGAGAGGGTAGATGTATGGGAGAGGGTATATGTACATGAGAGGGTAGATGTACGTGAGAGGGTAGGTGTACGTGAGAGGGTAGATGTAAGTGAGAGGGTAGATGTACGTGAGAGGGTAGATGTACGTGAGAGGGTAGATGTATGTAAGAGGGTAGATGTACGTGAGAGGGTAGATGTACGTGAGCGGGTAGATGTATGTGAGAGGGTAGGTGTACGTGAGAGGGTAGATGTACGTGAGAGGGTATATGTACATGAGAGGGTAGATGTACGTGAGAGGGTAGGTGTACGTGAGAGTGTAGATGTATGTGAGAGGGTAGATGTACGTGAGAGGGTATATGTACATGAGAGGGTAGATGTACGTGAGAGGGTAGGTGTACGTGAGAGTGTAGATGTATGTGAGAGGGTAGATGTACGTGAGAGGGTAGATGTACGTGAGAGGGTAGATGTATGGGAGAGGGTAAGTGTACGTGAGAGGGTAGATGTACGTGAGAGGGTAGATGGAGGTGAGAGGGTAGATGTACGTGAGAGGGTAGATGTACGTGAGAGGGTAGGTGTACGTGAGAGGGTAGATGTACGTGAGAGGGTAGGTGTAGGTGAGAGGGTAGATGTCTGTGAGAGGGTAGGTGTACGTGAGAGGGTAGATGTCTGTGAGAGGGTAGGTGTACGTGAGAGGGTAGATGTCTGTGAGAGGGTAGGTGTAGGTGAGAGGGTAGATGTCTGTGAGAGGGTAAATGTCTGTGAGAGGGTAGGTGTACGTGAGAGGGTAGGTGTACGTGAGAGGGTAGGTGTACGTGAGAGGGTAGATGTATGTGAGAGGGTAGATGTATGTGAGAGGGTAGATGTAAGTGAGAGGGTAGATGTACGTTAGAGGGTAGATGTACGTGAGAGGGTAGGTGTACGTGAGAGGGTAGATACGTGAGAAGGTACATGTAGGTATGTATGCGCATGACATAGATTTTCCCTTTCACAGCAAATGTTTCCGAATCAATCTCATAGTTTATATATCTAAATGACTCAATGACTGTCCTAAAACACAATCAAACACAACATACAAATATCGTTTTGTTACCTAATGTTTAAGTTATGTTATTCAGAATACTTGACACAAATCTAACCTTGATAACTATATTGTTCATTTTATACATGTCCTTGTATTGTAAAGTAATAAACTTTGAATTTTGAAGTTTTTCTTTACAAGAAAGGTATAAAAAATATATCAGGTGATGAATAAAACATACAAACAAACAAATAAATAATAAGAAAAAAGAAAAAAAAAAAGAAAGAAAAAAGAAGAAAACACCAATTTAAGGCAAAGCAAACTTAAAAGCAACGGAACGTCATCAACACGTATACTCATGAAAAAGGAGATTGAAAGGATGAAAGTATGGAACATACATGGTTGAATAAGTTAATTCCGTTTCAATCATAAAATTCAAATTTATTTTATTCTCTTTTCACATACTGATATGATGTATAAAAACATTTTTACAATATAATATATACAATTAAAGTAGTATTCGTATAGTTGATACATGGCAACAAAATATTTTCATTTTTATCAAGGAGGACATATCATGTTATTAATTAATCTGATTAAAAGTACTCATTTTCATAAGTTTTTTAACATTAGTTTTATTCATTAGTTCGTTAAACTTAATAACATTTGGTCACGATACCCAATAATTAAGGTATTTGGACTAAAATCAAAATTTATTAATTTCGCAAAGAATGACACAACAAATTGTCAAAATATTTCAACAATTCTATTTAATTCTCCGATTTATCATCTAGAAGACAATTTCTGATGTGACCTTCTGATCAGCTTTGTCTCAGATCACGCTATCACACCAGTCATCGCGGGATCTGTCTTTATACACCATTAATAGCTCTATATCTAACACATTAAAATCAGGACAATAATGTCATATGTTTTATTAAATAAATATTAAACGAGACTCAAATTACCAATATTTAACAAAAATGTGTTTATGGGCCAATTTGGCTGATGTCTATAAACTTATCATTTCAAAAAGAAAACCTAAGGAAATATGAGATTTTAGCAAATCTACAAACAGAAGATAATGTATTGAAGTGTAATATGAGTTAATTGGATCGTAATCAGCGAGGATTAATAGACAATTGAAACTGACAACGGTGACATTGCTACGTCAAGGGATCACGGACCCTAATCAGGAAGGATCTGGTAAACTTTGGGCTTGAATGACACCTACATACACGAGCATTGTAATGCTGCTAATCCAACTTAAAACCGATGATATCAACCATACCAGCGCCCTATAACATAACAAACGTTGATCAATTAGAAATGTCATTTCAGAACTAAAATTAAATTCTGTAAAACAATTAAATGTGAAGTGGAGTGAACACACATGCGTCAAAGATCTCTAACATTAATAGACAGAACATAATCAAACATGGCCTTTAACTAAACCCGTATACTATATAGGGAATCATCCCATTCAATATGTACCTTTTTCTAGAAGTTTTTTTTTAAAAGCATATTTTGTTGATTAACAGTAGAGATATAGATTACGTCACAGCTTCAAAACACAAAAGCAAATGGCGACCGAAAATCTACAATACGATCAGGCAATATCAGTAAAAAAGGATATGATTAATTCAACTTCATTAACTCAAATTCTGAAATCTCTAACACTCTGCTTAACTCGAAGTAATAAGTCAGTTCCGACAGTAAAAACGATACATAAAACATGATCGGTTAACTCGAATACTCATGATATCTCGAAGTTTTAATGAACCACACTTTCCTCGAAATCACGGGATTCAACTGTCAATGGAAAACAACAAAATAAAGAAATATAAAAAGTAACTAAACAAAGGGAAGATATTGGGATTAGAGACAGAGTAAGATAAAAGTAATGACGTAACAGTGAGACATTGGGATTAGAGACACGGTAAGATAAAAGTTATGACGTCACAGTGAGACATTAGTATTAGAGACGGGGTAAGATAAAAGTAATGTCGTAACAGGGTGACATTGGGATTAGAGATGGGGTAAGATAAAAGTAATGACGTCACAGGAAGACATTGGGATTAGAGACAGAGTAAGATAAAAGTTATGACGTCACAGGAAGACATTGGGATTAGAGACAGGGTAAGATAAAAGTAATGACGTAACAGTTAGACATTAGTATTAGAGACGGGGTAAGATAAAAGTAATGACGTAACAGTGAGACATTGGGATTAGAGACAGGGTAAGATAAAAGTAATGACGTAACAGTGAGACATTAGGATTAGAGACAGGGTAAGATAAAAGTAATGACGTAACAGTGTGACATTGGGATTAGAGACAGGGTAAGATAAAAGTGATGACGTAACAGTGAGACATTCGGATTAGAGACAGGGTAAGATAAAAGTAATGACGTAACAGTGTGACATTGGGATTAGAGACAGGGTAAGATAAAAGTAATGACGTAACAGTGTGACATTGGGATTAGAGACAGGGTAAGATAAAAGTGATGACGTAACAGTAAGACATTGGGATTAGAGACGGGGTAAAATAAAAGTAATGTCGAAACAGGAAGACATTGGGATTAGAGACAGGGTAAGATAAAAGTGATGACGTAACAGGGTGACATTGGGATTAGAGACAGGGTAAGATAAAAGTAATGACGTAACATGAAGACATTGGGATTAGAGACAGGGTAAGATAAAAGTGATGACGTAACAGGGTGACATTGGGATTAGAGACAGGGTAAGATAAAAGTGATGACGTAACAGGGTGACATTGGGATTAGAGACAGGGTAAGATAAAAGTAATGACGTAACAGTGAGACATTGGGATTAGAGACAGGGTAAGATAAAAGTAATGACGTAACAGTGAGACATTGGGATTAGAGACAGGGTAAGATACAAGTAATGACGTAACAGTGAGACATTGGGATTAGAGACAGGGTAAGATAAAAGTAATGACGTAACAGTGAGACATTGGGATTAGAGACAGGGTAAGATACAAGTAATGACGTAACAGTGAGACATTGGGATTAGAGACAGGGTAAGATAAAAGTAATGACGTAACAGTGAGACATTGGGATTAGAGACAGGGTAAGATAAAAGTAATGACGTAACAGTGAGACATTGGGATTAGAGACAGGGTAAGATACAAGTAATGACGTAACAGTGAGACATTGGGATTAGAGACAGGGTAAGATAAAAGTGATGACGTAATAGGAAGACATAGAGATTAGAGACCGAACTATAACGGAACCGAGGGGACACCAAAACAAAATGAATGACATCTACAGGAATTGGGGAAACAAACAAACAGCTTGAAAGCTAAAAGTAGTAACAGAGAAGACATCAAAACAAAAGGAAGCAGCGTGTGAACTGAGAATATATCGAAACAAAAGGACAAAATGAAATGAAAATCAGGACTTCATCAGATATCTGAAATACCGAAATACAACATCAGGAACTGACGAGACACCAAAACAATAAAAATAGCAACACCAGGAACTGACGAGACACCAAAACAATAGAAATAGCAACACCAGGAACTGACGAGACACCAAAACAATAGAAATAGCAACACCAGGAACTGACGAGACACCAAAACAACAGGGATAGCAACACCAGGAACTGACGAGACACCAAAACAACAGGGACAGCAACACCAGGAACTGACGAGACACCAAAACAACAGGGACAGCAACACCAGGAACTGACGAGACACCAAAACAACAGGGACAGCAACACCAGGAACTGACAATACACTAAAACAACAGGGATAGCAACATCAGGAACCGACGAGACACCAATATAACAGGCATATAAACACCAGGAACCGACGAGACACCAATACAACAGGGAGAGCAACATCAGGAACTGACGAGACACCAATATAACAGGCATATAAACACCAGGAACTGACGAGACACCAAAACAACAGGCATATAAACACTAGGAACTGACGAGACACCAATACAACAGGGATAGCAACACCAGTAACTGACGAGACACCAATACAACAGGCATATAAACACCAGGAACTGACGAGACACCAAAACAACAGGGAGAGCAACATCAGGAACTGACGAGACACCAATACAACAGGGACAGCAACACCAGGAACTGACGAGACACCAAAACAACAGGGACAGCAATACCAGAAACTGACGAGACACCAAAACAACAGGGACAGCAACACCAGGAACTGACGAGACACCAATACAACAGGCATATAAACACCAGGAACTGACGAGACACAAATATAACAATCATGACCACAACGGGAACAAGAAAAACACCAAAATTTGTGAATTAAATTAGTGGAAAGGGCCAAAAACATTGGCCATGCCTTGGGCCCAGGCGACCTCCCGGCTGTTAGTACACTGGTCTACTATTACAGTCATAATGTACACTTACGCTTTAACCACCGCGGTGTATTGAGCGCGTGACGTGATTACATATAGGCCACACTAATTAATAAACGAGTCAACGCAATTAGCATTCTGAACGGTGACAAATCTCCCGGAGTTTAGACACAACCCCCGGACCGGACCTTATAATCGACACCTTTGAGTGTTAAACTACACAACGAGTTCAAGCTTTGTTTTACGTTTCATTACGTACCGGTTATTGTGTTAATGACTATTTTGTTCCAAGTTGTCACTGTGTATTCATTTGAAGTGTAGAGTAATATTGTCACCTACTCTCCGGGGTGTTACGTGGTCTGACAGAAGGTGGCGGTGTTGTACCAAATTAGAATCGCTTATGTCATACCGCGGACATTTTTCAACAAGAATGTAGCGAGGTGAGGTAGATGGCCCCCATTGTTCTGACGTAAGCCACATATCTCCTCTAAAGTACACATCAGTCCTAACAGTGCTGATTTTGGATGGTTTGTTTTCAATATGACGTTTCTCCGTTAAAGTACAAATTCCTAACATGCAGTGCAGTATAGTTTCTGGTTGGTGATTCTAGACCTGTAACTTTGGCGAGAACAGGATGACAATGACAATGACAATTGTTTATTCTCATAAACAGTACAGTGCAGAAAATATGAACATTAACAAATGGATAACAATGAAGCATGGAAAAACAGCATGGACATCAGCATTGTGAATTAATTATTTGATTTATATCAATAATACATTTTGCCCATGGAATAAGTTCATTTTGAAATATTTCTGACATCTTGGTCATTCTAGACCTGTGTCTTTGGCGAGTACAGGGGACAATCTTTCTGACATCTTGGTCATTCTAGACCTGTGTCTTTGGCGAGTACATGGTGAAATCCTTCTGACATGTTGGTCATTCCAGACCTGTGTCTTTGGCGAGTACAGGGGATAATCTTTCTGACATGTTGGTCATTCTAGACTGTGTCTTTGGCGAGTACAGGGTGAAATCTTTCTGACATGTTGGTCATTCTAGACCTGTGTCTTTGGCGAGTACAGGGGATAATCTTTCTGACATGATTTTATCTGAAGTCGGAGAAGAACATCCTATAGATATTGGCAATAGCTACTCTATCTCTGCTGTAGAACATGAAAACTGCATTTTAACAATAATGCTTCACAAGTACATGAATGATGGTATTGTAATAGAAAATAGACCTACTCCAGGTGATCATCGTGTTTATGTTTCAAAATAAGTCGCTTTTGATGCTAATAGTGAGTTTACAATTATGCATATGTTTGCAAAAGTATGATAGGTACGATAACAGACACCATTTCCTTACTTATTTTTTCTGCTACGGCTCAATTTTGCAATCAGATCGAAGTACAACGGTTGACCGATTTCGTGAAAATATTTTAATTCGGGAATGACGGATGTTTAGAGGACAAAATTGTGAAAGAGATCTTTAAATTTGAATTAAGGAACCGATTCAGTGTATGCCTTCTAGGACTTGTCAGTGATGTTAGGGACATCATACAGCTGGTTCGTCCTTCTATGACTTGTCAGTGATGTTAGGGACATCATACAGCTGGTTCGTCTTTCTTTCTATGACTTGTCAGTGATGTTAGGGACATCATACAGCTGGTTCGTCCTTCTATGACTAGTCAGTGATGTTAGGGAAATCATACAGCTGTTTTGACCCTCTAGGACTCGTCAGTGATGTTAGGGACATCATACAACTGTTTTGTCGTTCTAGGACTCGTCGGTGTTGACAAGGATCATAAATGTGAAATTCTAGAATGGAATTGAGGAATATCAAAATATGTCTGAATCATTTTAAAACAAAATGGATTTTACATTTCTCCATAGTTCAATCACATTCTGTGTACGGCATAATCTTAAGGTAGCGTTAGATACGAGTGTATATTTTGAAGCTTTACCACCGTAACAACAATTAAGATTAAGGATGGATGGCTTTGTTGCGGGTGTATGAGGGTTTGAAGCGTGGTCTATGTATATTTGACGTCAAGGCCAGCCTCTATGTGTGATAAACAATGTTACTTATATAGATAAATAACTGTCCCCTCACTAAGGTCATGGCAGTAATGACAATAGTTCGTGTCGATCCACGATCATTTAAAACAAATTCTTTAAATGTTTCACTTTGTTTCATAAATCATGCGATTCCATGACCCAATGAAAAACGTAGATAAGTTAACCTGATAACCAATCAACGATAAGATACTTAACGTGTTTCGGAATGTTTTTAGGGGGTGTTAATAACTCAAGTCTATACAGTTATGTCCGGCTACACTAATTAGTATGATTCGTCTAGTGGTTTACTGGGCAGATACAATCGGCCGGACCCCACGGTACAAGTGGGGCCGGGGTCCTGAACACTCGTCCACTATAAGAGGTCAAGGTCACAGAGAACAATGCCACGTCGGATAGCCTGACAGAATCGCGCCTGAAATATTTTCAAAGATAGACAGATAGAAGAACAAATTAAGTATTTCTTTTTCAACATTCCTGTGTGTATCTTTAAATGACAGAATCAATTACCCTTTGTATACAAAGGACATTAACTCGAATACGTACAGTAACACAAATGAAAACAATGACAAAGCTTGTTTGAGAATCACCTTACCTTACTGCTCGAAATACTAGAAATACAACCGTAGCAATTATAAAACAGCTTACTTCGAATCCCAAACCAGAAGATGGAAATATTTAGAATATAACAAACAAAAACAATGATACGAATCAGAAACTCGAAATACGGACAGTACTACAAAGGTCGAAATACGGATAGTACAAAGGTCAAATACAGACAGTACTACAAAGGTCAAATACGGAAAGTACTACAAAGGTCAAAATACAGACAGTACTACAAAGGTCAAATACAGACAGTACTACAAAGGTCAAATACGGATAGTACTACAAAGGTCAAATACGGATAGTACTACAAAGGTCAAAATACAGACAGTACTACAAAGGTCAAATACGGATAGTATTACAAAGGTCGAAATACGGATAGTACTACAAAGGTCGAAATACAGATAGTATTACAAAGGTCGAAATATAGATAGTATTACAAAGGTCGAAATACAGATAGTATTACAAAGGTCAAATTTGGATAGTATTACAAAGGTCAAATACGGATAGTACTACAAAACGTCGAAATACGGACAGTACTACAAAGGTCGAAATACGGATAGTACTACAATGGTCGAAATACGGACAGTACTACGAAGGTCGAAATACGGACAGTACTACAAAGGTCGAAATACGGATAGTACTACAAAGGTCAAAATACGGACAGTACTACAAAGGTCGAAATACGGATAGTACTACAAAGGTCGAAATACGGACAGTACTACAAAGGTCGAAATACGGACAGTACTACAAAGGTCGAAATACGGATAGTACTACAATTAAAGGTCGAAATACGGACAGTACTACAAAGGTCGAAATACGGATAGTACTACAAAGGTCGAAATACGGATAGTACTACAAAGGTCGAAATACGGATAGTACTACAATGGTAAATAACAACCAAGTTGTTAAGGGCTAATGTACACATTCTAAATGCCAATGGTTCATTTCTATTACTATTTCCTAGAATATGTAAAAAGATATTGGAGAATCAAAATGGAAAGGTAAAAAAGACATTGTAGAGTCAAAAAGAAAGGTGAAGAAAGATATTGATGAGTCAAAAAAGAAAGGTGAAAAAAGACATTGAAGAGTAAAAAAAAAAGGTGAAAAAAAAGACATTGTAGAGTCAAAAAGAAAGGTAAAAAAGACATTGTAGAGTCAAAAAGAAAGGTAAAAAAGACATTGGTGAATCAAAAAGAAGGTGAAGAAAGATATTGATGAGTCAAAAAAGAAAGGTAAAAAAGACATTGTAGAGTCAAAAAGAAAGGTGAAGAAAGATATTGATGAGTCAAAAAAGAAAGGTAAAAAAGACATTGTAGAGTCAAAAAGAAAGGTAAAAAAGACATTGTAGAGTCAAAAAGAAAGGTGAAAAAAAGACATTGGTGAATCAAAAAGAAAGGTGAAAAAAAGACATTGGTGAATCAAAAAGTCATTGTAGAGTCAAAAAGAAAGGTAAAAAAAGACATTGTAGAGTCAAAAAGAAAGGTAAAACAGACATTGGTGAATCAAAAAGAAAGGTAAAAAAGTCATTGTAGAGTCAAAAAGAAAGGTAAAAAAGACATTGTAGAGTCAAAAAGAAAGGTAAAAAAGACATTGTAGAGTCAAAAAGAAAGGTGAAGAAAGATATTGATGAGTCAAAAAGAAAGGTAAAAAAGTCATTGTAGAGTCAAAAAGAAAGGTGAAAAAAAGACATTGGTGAATCAAAAAGAAAGGTGAAGAAAGATATTGATGAGTCAAAAAAGAAAGGTAAAAAAGACATTGTAGAGTCAAAAAGAAAGGTAAAAAAGACATTGTAGAGTCAAAAAGAAAGGTGAAAAAAAGACATTGGTGAATCAAAAAGAAAGGTGAAAAAAAGACATTGGTGAATCAAAAAGAAAGGTGAAGAAAGATATTGATGAGTCAAAAAAGAAAGGTAAAAAAGACATTGTAGAGTCAAAAAGAAAGGTAAAAAAGACATTGGTGAATCAAAAAGAAAGGTGAAGAAAGATATTGATGAGTCAAAAAAGAAAGGTAAAAAAGTCATTGTAGAGTCAAAAAGAAAGGTAAAAAAGACATTGGTGAATCAAAAAGAAAGGTGAAGAAAGATATTGATGAGTCAAAAAAGAAAGGTAAAAAAGACATTGTAGAGTCAAAAAGAAAGGTAAAAAAGACATTGTAGAGTCAAAAAGAAAGGTGAAAAAAAGACATTGGTGAATCAAAAAGAAAGGTGAAAAAAAGACATTGGTGAATCAAAAAGTCATTGTAGAGTCAAAAAGAAAGGTAAAAAAAGACATTGTAGAGTCAAAAAGAAAGGTGAAAAAAAGACATTGGTGAATCAAAAAGAAAGGTGAAGAAAGATATTGATGAGTCAAAAAGAAAGGTAAAAAAGTCATTGTAGAGTCAAAAAGAAAGGTGAAAAAGACATTGGTGAATCAAAAAGAAAGGTGAAAAAGACATTGGAGAGTCAGAAAGAAAGATGAAAAAGACATTGTAGAGTCAAAAAGAAAGGTAAAAAAGACATTGTAGAGTCAAAAAGAAAGGTAAAAAAGACATTGTAGAGTCAAAAAGAAAGGTAAAAAAGACATTGTAGAGTCAAAAAGAAAGGTAAAAAAAGACATTGTAGAGTCAAAAAGAAAGGTGAAGAAAGATATTGATGAGTCAAAAAGAAAGGTGAAAAAGTCATTGTAGAGTCAAAAAGAAAGGTAAAAAAGTCATTGTAGAGTCAAAAAGAAAGGTAAAAAAAGACATTGGTGAATCAAAAAGAAAGGTGAAGAAAGATATTGATGAGTCAAAAAGAAAGGTAAAAAAGTCATTGTAGAGTCAAAAAGAAAGGTAAAAAAGACATTGGTGAATCAAAAAGAAAGGTGAAAAAGACATTGTAGAGTCAAATAGAAAGGTAAAAAAGACATTGTAGAGTCAAAAAGAAAGGTAAAAAAGACATTGTAGAGTCAAAAAGAAAGGTAAAAAAGACATTGGTGAATCAAAAAGAAAGGTAAAAAAGACATTGTAGAGTCAAAAAGAAAGGTAAAAAAGACATTGGTGAATCAAAAAGAAAGGTAAAAAAGACATTGTAGAGTCAAAAAGAAAGGTGAAAAAGACATTGTAGAGTCAAAAAGAAAGGTAAAAAAGACATTGTAGAGTCAAAAAGAAAGGTAAAAAAGACATTGGTGAATCAAAAAGAAAGGTAAAAAAGACATTGTAGAGTCAAAAAGAAAGGTAAAAAAGACATTGTAGAGTCAAAAAGAAAGGTAAAAAAGACATTGTAGAGTCAAAAAGAAAGGTAAAAAAGACATTGGTGAATCAAAAAGAAAGGTAAAAAAGACATTGTAGAGTCAAAAAGAAAGGTGAAAAAGACATTGTAGAGTCAAAAAGAAAGGTAAAAAAGACATTGGTGAATCAAAAAGAAAGGTAAAAAAGACATTGTAGAGTCAAAAAGAAAGGTAAAAAAGACATTGTAGAGTCAAAAAGAAAGGTAAAAAAGACATTGGTGAATCAAAAAGAAAGGTAAAAAAGACATTGGTGAATCAAAAAGAAAGGTAAAAAAGACATTGTAGAGTCAAAAAGAAAGGTAAAAAAGACATTGTAGAGTCAAAAAGAAAGGTAAAAAAGACATTGGTGAATCAAAAAGAAAGGTAAAAAAGACATTGTAGAGTCAAAAAGAAAGGTAAAAAAGACATTGGTGAATCAAAAAGAAAGGTAAAAAAGACATTGTAGAGTCAAAAAGAAAGGTGAAAAAGACATTGTAGAGTCAAAAAGAAAGGTAAAAAAGACATTGTAGAGTCAAAAAGAAAGGTAAAAAAGACATTGGTGAATCAAAAAGAAAGGTAAAAAAGACATTGGTGAATCAAAAAGAAAGGTGAAAAAGACATTGGTGAATCAAAAAGAAAGGTGAAAAAGACATTGTAGAGTCAAAAAGAAAGGTAAAAAAGACATTGTAGAGTCAAAAAGAAAGGTAAAAAAGACATTGTAGAGTCAAAAAGAAAGGTAAAAAAGACATTGTAGAGTCAAAAAGAAAGGTGAAAAAGACATTGTAGAGTCAAAAGAAAGGTAAAAGACATTGTAGAGTCAAAAAGAAAGGTAAAAAAGACATTGTAGAGTCAAAAAGAAAGGTAAAAAAGACATTGGTGAATCAAAAAGAAAGGTAAAAAAGACATTGGTGAATCAAAAAGAAAGGTGAAAAAGACATTGGTGAATCAAAAAGAAAGGTGAAAAAGACATTGTAGAGTCAAAAAGAAAGGTAAAAAAGACATTGGTGAATCAAAAAGAAAGGTAAAAAAGACATTGGTGAATCAAAAAGAAAGGTGAAAAAGACATTGGTGAATCAAAAAGAAAGGTGAAAAAGACATTGTAGAGTCAAAAAGAAAGGTAAAAAAGACATTGTAGAGTCAAAAAGAAAGGTGAAAAAGACATTGTAGAGTCAAAAAGAAAGGTAAAAAAGACATTGTAGAGTCAAAAAGAAAGGTAAAAAAGACATTGTAGAGTCAAAAAGAAAGGTAAAAAAGACATTGGTGAATCAAAAAGAAAGGTAAAAAAGACATTGTAGAGTCAAAAAGAAAGGTGAAAAAGACATTGTAGAGTCAAAAAGAAAGGTAAAAAAGACATTGTAGAGTCAAAAAGAAAGGTAAAAAAGACATTGTAGAGTCAAAAAGAAAGGTAAAAAAGACATTGGTGAATCAAAAAGAAAGGTAAAAAAGACATTGTAGAGTCAAAAAGAAAGGTAAAAAAGACATTGTAGAGTCAAAAAGAAAGGTAAAAAAGACATTGTAGAGTCAAAAAGAAAGGTAAAAAAGACATTGGTGAATCAAAAAGAAAGGTAAAAAAGACATTGTAGAGTAAAAAAGAAAGGTGAAAAAGACATTGTAGAGTCAAAAAGAAAGGTAAAAAAGACATTGGTGAATCAAAAAGAAAGGTAAAAAAGACATTGTAGAGTCAAAAAGAAAGGCGAAAAAGACATTGTAGAGTCAAAAAGAAAGGTAAAAAAGACATTGGTGAATCAAAAAGAAAGGTAAAAAAGACATTGTAGAGTCAAAAAGAAAGGTAAAAAAGACATTGTAGAGTCAAAAAGAAAGGTAAAAAAGACATTGTAGAGTCAAAAAGAAAGGTAAAAAAGACATTGGTGAATCAAAAAGAAAGGTAAAAAAGACATTGTAGAGTCAAAAAGAAAGGTAAA
Organism: Pecten maximus; assembly: GCF_902652985.1. Taxonomy (NCBI): domain Eukaryota; kingdom Metazoa; phylum Mollusca; class Bivalvia; order Pectinida; family Pectinidae; genus Pecten; species Pecten maximus. The sequence goes on along the minus strand of NC_047024.1, from coordinate 3,336,733 downwards.
AAAGACATTGTAGAGTCAAAAAGAAAGGTAAAAAAGACATTGGTGAATCAAAAGAAAGGTAAAAAAGACATTGTAGAGTCAAAAAGAAAGGTGAAAAAGACATTGTAGAGTCAAAAAGAAAGGTAAAAAAGACATTGGTGAATCAAAAAGAAAGGTAAAAAAAGACATTGTAGAGTCAAAAAGAAAGGTAAAAAAGACATTGTAGAGTCAAAAAGAAAGGTAAAAAAGACATTGGTGAATCAAAAAGAAAGGTAAAAAAGACATTGGTGAATCAAAAAGAAAGGTAAAAAAGACATTGTAGAGTCAAAAAGAAAGGTAAAAAAGACATTGTAGAGTCAAAAAGAAAGGTAAAAAAGACATTGGTGAATCAAAAAGAAAGGTAAAAAAGACATTGTAGAGTCAAAAAGAAAGGTGAAAAAGACATTGTAGAGTCAGAAAGAAAGATGAAAAAAAGACATTGGAGAGTCAGAAAGAAAGATGAAAAAGACAGTGGAGAGTGATGAGATATTGAAAAGTCGAAAAAGGAAGATAAAAGTATACTGAAAATCATGAAGGAACTGATAAATAGCGATTGGTAACATGGATATGAAAATTGTAAGCAATTAAAAGAAGAGCGTTGATTAATTTTAAGAAATGTCATAAGAAACCAATGTGGAATACAAGTTAAAGTGAAATGAGTAAACGAGCCTTCCTTACACACAAAGAACTGTACAGATAGGACCAGCGTGTTGTAGCAGTGGTGTTCAAAGTATTGATACAGTATTGATTATAATGAATTTCACGAGAGGTTTGATCGACCTCGGGTCAGACTGGGTATATAAAGTAACATGTTTCACACCTGGGTACGATCAGGTTCCCTCTGTGGTACTGTATAAGGGTGTGTATCACTACCGATCTGTAGGGCGTGGTGTAACACTCCTTACTTCCATCAACAAACTCACCTTTGCGGTTTTAATTTTTAATAATTCCATATTATCTCATATTTCCTCTTGTTACGTTGGATAATAACCTTCTTGAAATCGCACCTGAATTTTTTATCGACGACACCATCGAGGCGCACTTTTACTTGTTGTATCAAAGGGTGAACTCTGACCTCTGTAACGCACCTGTAAACACATCTCCAAATAAGGACAACCTACATGTTTTGATCATGAAACACACATTCGTGAGATTATTAAATGAGAATATGCACACACAATGGGGAAAAAATGGAATAAACATAATATAATCTAACAATTACAATATAAACATAATACAATACACCGTAGGAAATATCGCAAAGTCATACAAATAACAGAGAGGGCAAGTTGACAATCTGTCGATCAACTGCAACATTAGCGTTGTTTATACCTATGTCAGTGCAGGTAAACAATGCACAATGCGCGTGACAAAGGTCAAGCTTACAGGTCGGGGCTAGGGTCAAATACCACAAATGAATTATAGACCTACTATATGTTACAATGTTTGAATTCCTGAGCATTATACAACGAATATACATAAAAGCAGTATTCACCACGATGGAGTTATTGTGTTTCTATGTATAAATACAACTTACATTAATTATATTGTATAAAGGGCTGTATCGGTTACCGAGTCTTATAATATTATTATATATTAATGATTTGCGAGATGAAGATAATTATTCTTGATTTCTCGTGTGAAAAACCCCAGACCTAATCAAGGTTAATAATCACACGAAAAATAACATAATAAAAATAGCTTCAAAGCGTTTTAATGACAATGCGATACATGATCAAACATCTCACTTCTGGTCGGTTCAAACGATGGTGATTCTTCATTCTTACCCGGCGACCTTAGGTTGTTAAACTATATTAACTTTACATGAATTATTGATATGTAATATTAATAAATTTAACATTTATTGAATTTGTTGAATAAAAATTTAATTCGACGTCCTAATTACCGTGACCTTTGATACGACACTGTCTTTGTGACAAAGCCGTTAATTAGACACAGGTTAGTGGATACGATTGAAGGGTCGGACAGTACGGCTGGGGTCCTACCCGACCGTACATAAGATACGGTCGTAAATCCTGACCCGGACGCGGTCCAGACAGCTGAGGGGCATTCCTCGTGACCGCCAATTAGCTCCAAATACCCTAATGTTAATTGACCTCAGCATGTACAGCTTATATTATATTAAATCAGTCCTATAATGATACCGTCATTGTCAATGTATCCTAAAATCTTCGCGCTAAATATGGAAACGACGAATTGGAAGATGTTTCCAGTTTAAAACGCACTTTTATATTTGGTATGTCCTCTTATATGGGGTGTTTGGGGTTGGTGTGTAGTAAGCCTACAAGGGTATTGAGAAATCTGGAGGGTGAGGGACGGTTAGTCGGGATCATCAAGGTCACACACCATAATGTATTAGATCGTCCGCTGATTTTATTTTTTCGCTACATAAATTTCGTAGGTGTGACAAGTCGTGTTGTTTTACCTAACGTGGATTATGGTTGTATTGTATACCTACTATATAGGTACACGGGCTCGCGATTTATGAGGTACATTCAAATATGGCAGAAGGCATCAACCGGATTCGATGTATTGGAACATCGTCCAATTTTTCGCGCGGATTGACGTCATACAGTATGGGATGGCGCCAGAAGCCAAAATGATAGGGGAGGGGGTGAAAATGTTGAGGAAATTAAAAACGTAAAACAATAATGTTAAGACAACCGTAAAATAACATTTGAAACAACACTTTATTGTAACATTTAGAACAGTAGGTCACAGTACCACTTGAAACACCTATTGAGATTAACGCTTGAAACAACACTCCTTACTTACGTTCGAAACAACAGTCCTTACTTACGCTCGAAACAACAGTCCATATTAACATTTGAAACAACACTCCCTATTAACATTTGAAGAAACAACAGTCCCTATTAACATTTGAAACAACAGTTCATAGTAACACTTGAAACAACAGTCCCTATTAACATTTGAAACAACAGTTCATAGTAACAATTGAAACAACAGTCCCTATTAACACTTGAAACAACAGTTCATAGTAATACTTGAAACAACAGTCCCTATTAACATTTGAAACAACAGTCCATAGTAACACTTGAAACAACAGTCCATAGTAACACTTGAAACAACAGTTCATAGTAACACTTGAAACAACAGTTCATAGTAACACTTGAAACAACAGTCCCTATTAACACTTGAAACAACAATTGAGATCAACACTTGAAATAACAGTCCGTAGTAATGCTTGCAACAACAGTTCATATTAACATTTGAAACAACAGTTCATATTAACACTTGCAACAACCGTTCATATTAACGCTTGAAACAACAGTTAATACTTAAAACAGCGGTAAATTGTGAAGCAGTGTTTCTCTCCATAAAGTTTAATGAATGGATACGAACTTTATCTCTAGAGAACATCCGAGTATTGTCGTTGTTTATATAAATCAATTGTGACTAAACTATCACACATAAATGGGCCAATATACATTAATGTATATATCATTTATTAGACCCGTTCCGGGATATGATGACATAGTCTGGGACAGCATCCCTAATAACCCGTGTCGGAAACTTCAGTATACAAATAGTGGCAGCGAGCATTCTTACAAATTGTTATAGATTGGTCATCAAAATGTGGCCTAACTACCTATCATCTCTAGTCCCTTCAGGAACGTCCAACAATCATACATACAGTACAATTCAACCTACATCAATTTACACAAACATGAACACAATTATGTAATGAATCCTTTTAACCTTTTTCAATACGTCTCTGGAATATAAACATAATCACAATTATGTAATGAATCCTTTTAACCTTCTTCAATACGTCTCTGGAATATAAACATGAACACAATTATGTAATGAATCCATTCTACCTTCTTCAATACGTCTCTGGAATATTTTCCAGTTAATGAACTCAGACACATCTTGATAAGGACAATAACAGTCACGCTCCAAACTATTTTAATACAGGTAATCGTAAAGATCAAATGCTATATGTAAGACCGAGACCCAAATACAGCTCACTAAATCAACACATTTCACAAAAACCTGTCTGATTCATCTCGCTGTGCCTGCAGCTTTTAATAGGGGATAACTTTTTTGTTTTTATTAACATGTATCAGCTATACTCGGAACAGACACCAGTATTCATCTGATGTGATTTTGAAATACAATATACAGGATAACGAAGATGTTCTCTTATGCAGTGAGAGGGAAAATGCAGAAATAGTTATTTCCGTTCACAACTTTATCATCAAAAGCAACAGATTTTAATGACCATTTCATTTTTCTTATTTCTCTATTTCCAATTTCTAACGATCTATATACCTTACTCTGACAGCATAATGTCAACGTGTACGATTATCGCATCTCTTCTGTTTCCATGTTATGTCACATCAATGAAGTGTTTATATTTCCATGACAACTACCGTGACTTGTAACGGAGGATCTAGGAATCAATATAAGCTTTTAGCTTGTTTCCCAATCTTCGTTGTATTTATATCATATAAAACTGCAGTGAAGTTCGAGTCCCGGCATGGACGCTGTGTTGTATCCTTGAACAAGCTACTTTACTCTGTTGTGTTCCAGTCGGCTGTAAATGAGTACTTGATAGGGCAGTTAAAGAAATGTCGTGTGTAAGCCATTAGCGCCAAAATGGCAGCTCCGGCTGTATGTTCACCAGGGAGTTGAGACCGATATTTGCTGAATGGTCTAGTAAGCCTCCTTCAGTCATAAATGACTATGGAAACTGTACCCTACGAGCTCGTGGTGCTGCGGCCTGAGCAGCGTCGTCTGTTACTTGTGAGTTCAATACGGGATTGGCAGTCTCTGCCGCACAAAGAGCAGGTGTGGTTGATCGTTGAGTGATCTCTATGTTCGTTTTCTCCCCGCTTGGCTCTTTTTTCTTCGTTCAGGTTCTTCATCTGATCCTCGTCCTACCTCCGTTGCCTGAACAGACAGCACAAGCTACTGTGGCCGGCTGCAGGATCCTCCCATCTCACTCTGTCGATGTCCAGAGCTTTCATGTCGGCCTTGCAGACATCTTTGTATCGCAGCAGGGGACTGCCTCGGGGTCTTTTGCCGGTGGCAAGTTCTCCGTAAGGGGATATCTTCGGAGATTTGACATCCTCCATGCGGCTCGCGTGGCCGATCCAGTACAGCCTACGTGTTGCCTTAATATCTTGGACAGTGTGGGGAGGCCGGCCCACTCAAGGACCTCGGTGTCGGGCATCTTGTCTGCTGAGTATGTAGCGAAGAATCTGATGGAAATAGTTCAACTTCCGCTCTTGCTTGGCGTAGGTTGTCCATGTTTCACTGCCGTACAGGAGGGCGCCAATGATTAAGGAGTTGTACACTGCCATCTTGTTCGTAGTGGTCAGCTTCAGGTTCTCCCAGACACGTTTGGTCAATCGTTCCAGAGTCGTTGCAGCTTTGTGGATGCGTTTGTTGATTTCGGCGTCCAAGGACAGGTTGTTATCCGATCATCTGTAGGATGTTGAACAGCCCTTCCCGGCTAACCAGGTCAGAGGCCTTAGTTAGGTCTATGAAGGTAACGTAGAGGGGTTTATATTGTTCATTGCACTTCTGAATATTGCGGCGGTGGGAGAGGATAATGTACACTGTAGAGCGTTCTGCGCGAAATCCGGACTAGAACTCCGGGTAGACGCGTTCATCCAGCTCTTGGAGGCGCGCTACGCTGGCATAGAGATGCTTCTGTAGTTGTTACAGTCACTCCTGTCTCCTTGTTCTTATACAGGGTGACGATCTTGGCTTCTTTCAAGTCTTACGGGACACCGGAGGGTGTCGTGTAGCGGCTGTAGGAGGATGGTCTTACAGTGCTTGATGATGTGTTGGGGATGCCGTCGTTACCGGGAGCTTTGGCGCAGGACAAACTGCCAATAGCCTTGGTGAGCTCTTCCGGTGTTCGTTCTGTTTCAAGCTCGTACATGGTTGGTAGGGGTTCGATGGCGCCGAGTGCCGAGTTGGTGACGCTTTTCTCTCTGTAGTAGAGTTCCGAGCAGTGTTCCATCCATCTCTCCATTTGTTTCCCTCTCTCGGTGATCACTTCCCCATTGATGCCCTCGTACATGCCTATTGCTAAGGCGTCTTCTAAAGCTTTGGCGGTGGTGAATTTTATTTTCATATCAGTAAGTGGCCAGTGCCATGTTCTTTGCTGTGGTAGGTGTGGGTGAGGAGCACACTGGAACCCAGTGTTTAGAGCATGGATGAAAGAATGTGTTGGTCACGCAGAGTCCGTGGATCTCACCAGACGCTGTCCTTGGTTAAGTGTGCCCACTCCAAGGGCACATGAGCGGTGGTCAGCACCCACGCGTTGAAATCCAAATAAGATGAGATGTTCATTGTTGCGGGTGTTCTAGACGACGTCATTAAGGTTGGTGTAGAATTGTCTTTGACCTCGGGGTGAAGGTCAGGGTTGGAGTGTAGGCGCCGATGAGAGTGACTGAGCAATCAGAGGTGTGAAGTCGGAGGGTCGGCAGCAGTTCGCATCCATTGTCGCCTGGTTCAACCATCTTCAACAGGGTGTTCCTGACAGCGAATCCTACTTCATGCTCTCTACGGTGCTAAGTACTCTTTCCCTGTCGTAAATGGGTGTAGTCTTTTTCCTTCAGAGAGCCCGAGTGTGCTCGGCGGTCTTCCTTCAGAGTGGCTATATAGACCTTAAGTCTCAGTAGCTCGTCGATGATGACCGCTGTTCGTGCGTCCCAGATGTTCTGGAGTTCTTCGAGTCCTGTGGTCATGGTGCGGACATTTCTTGTTTGGGGGTGTTGCAATCTGCTTGTCAGTTGTTACCTTATCCCCATGCACCCAATGAGGGAGACAGACCGTTGCGGGACAACACCTAACTGACCGGGGTCTACCCGGCTTGTGCTGGCAGTAGCCGTCTAATGAGATGCGAAGATCTCTCCCACCGTTGAAGGAAATCCCTGACGCCACACTCCCCGCCGTCAAACGCATTGTGTAGCATATAACCGGTAGACTGCTGCGTCCCGTGATGGTTCCAGGCTGTGAAGTGTTGGCGTGTCCTCTATAGGGCACGGGCCAGCTGTTCCCAAGGTACTAGAAACCCAACCTGGTATACTGTGATGGCTGTGAGTCGTGATGGAGGATTTTATTTTAATTGTATTTGATTAAACCGTCAGACATTTACTTACATTCTTTAATTAAATATGTTTACAGCTTACAAAAGTTTACTAAAACATTCAAAGAAAATTCAGATGAATATATATACAATGTATATATATGTAAACTATTAGAGGCGACAGAGTGATTCAATGGCCACCAATATAGCAATCATTTAACATTACTAAACCATATATATGGTTGTGTGCATATAAAATGTATCTGGAGATCTTTGAAGTATGTTTTAGAATCAAATACATATTAAACAGTCTTTGTGGGCGTTAGCTTTTGATGATAACGAAATGGTTTGGTAAGGTATAGCGGGTGACAATAGGCATCGCAGCAAGAATGTGACATAAATGTTTCTCTCGCACATCAAAGTATTTCATTTTCAGTTAGTTTCCATTAAATGCACAGATAATAAAAGAATAATATTTTGATAATATCTGAACCGCTAAAAAATCGCATAAACTTTAAGAAATGCTAAAATTCCAATTAAAAAACAAATGTTAACGAAAATCAAAAACCTGCAGTTTAAATGTAGAAAAAATGGATTATAGTCAGGTGGGACGACCACCAAAGGTGACTTTTTATAATTTAAATATGAAATTAAAATGAAAGTAAGATCTTAAATACAGAGGCAATAAAGATTTATCACATTATCTGTCAGCTATACCGAAGATAAAGCAGTAAAACATACAATGGAACTCGTGCCTTTGATCTGGAGAGAGAATAGAGAATCTCTTTCACGTTTGAGATACAGATTGGGATTCGACACGACTTTAGCGCCAAAAACACTAGGCATCTCTACAGCAATTCCAAATAGAGTGTTTCTTCTTCGTCTGTTAGCTTAGATAGTCCGTCTGTTAACTTAGATAATCCGTCCGTCTGTTAACGTAGATAGTCCGTCCGTCTGTTAACGTAGATAGTCCGTCCGTCTGTTAACTTAGATCGTCCGTCCGTCTGTTAACGTAGATAGCCCGTCCGTCTGCTAACGTAGATAGACCGTCCGTCTGTTAACGTAGATAGTCCGTCCGTCTGTTAACGTAGATAGTCCGTCCGTCTGTAAACGTAGATAGTCCGTCCGTCTGTTAACGTAGATAGTCCGTCCGTCTGTTAACGTAGATAGTCCGTCCGTCTGTAAACGTAGATAGTCCGTCCGTCTGTTAACGTAGATAGTCCGTCCGTCTGTTAACGTAGATAGTCCGTCCATCTGTTAACTTAGATATTCCGTCCGTCTGTTAAATAGATAGTCCTGTCCGTCTGTTAACTTAGATAGTCCGTCCGTCTGTTAACGTAGATATTCCGTCCGTCTGTTAACGTAGATAGTCCGTCCGTCTGTTAACGTAGATAGTCCTGTCCGTCTGTTAACGTAGATAGTCCGTCCGTCTGTTAACGTAGATAGTCATGTCCGTCTGTTAACGTAGATAGTCCTGTCCGTCTGTTAACGTAGATAGTCCGTCCGTCTGTTAACGTAGATAGTCCGTCCGTCTATTAACGTAGAGAGTCCGTCCGTCTGTTAACGTAGATAGTCCTGTCCGTCTGTTAACGTGGATAGTCCGGCCGTCTGTTAACGTAGATAGTCCGGCCGTCTGTTAACGTAGATAGTCCGGCCGTCTGTTAACGTGGATAGTCCGGCCGTCTGTTAACGTGGATAGTCCGGCCGTCTGTTAACGTAGATAGTCTGTCCGTCTGTTAACGTAGATAGTCCGTCCGTCTGTTAACGTAGATAGTCCGTCCATCTGTTAACTTAGATATTCCGTCCGTCTGTTAAATAGATAGTCCTGTCCGTCTGTTAACTTAGATAGTCCGTCCGTCTGTTAACGTAGATATTCCGTCCGTCTGTTAACGTAGATAGTCCGTCCGTCTGTTAACGTAGATAGTCCTGTCCGTCTGTTAACGTAGATAGTCCGTCCGTCTGTTAACGTAGATAGTCATGTCCGTCTGTTAACGTAGATAGTCCTGTCCGTCTGTTAACGTAGATAGTCCGTCCGTCTGTTAACGTAGATAGTCCGTCCGTCTATTAACGTAGAGAGTCCGTCCGTCTGTTAACGTAGATAGTCCTGTCCGTCTGTTAACGTGGATAGTCCGGCCGTCTGTTAACGTAGATAGTCCGGCCGTCTGTTAACGTAGATAGTCCGGCCGTCTGTTAACGTGGATAGTCCGGCCGTCTGTTAACGTGGATAGTCCGGCCGTCTGTTAACGTAGATAGTCTGTCCGTCTGTTAACGTAGATAGTCCGTCCGTCTGTTAACGTAGATAGTCCGTCCGTCTGTTAACGTAGATAGTCCGTCCGTCTGTTAACGTAGATACTACTGGCCTGTTCGTTTACTTGGATTTCTGTATTAAATAACATTCTTTACATATGTGTCATGAAGTACATTTTTGTCAGTCGATACGGGCCGCTTACGTCATGGTCCGATTGAAACACATAGTAAAACAGTCATGATCTGAGGTGTCGTACAAATGTAACAAATGTGCAATGTTCGATGCAAACGAAGGAAATACATGAGTGACTGCTCTGCCCGTAGCTTCAGTTTCTCTTTGTAAACTTCAGGCAGCAGTAATAATAATCACCTTATCACCCCGTTTGTCCCAAAACCAACGCTATCGCCCCATTTGCCCAATAACCGCCATCAACCCGTTTGTCCCAAAACCACCGTCATCATCCCATTTGCCCAAAAAACAACGCCTATATGATCAATATCGCCTCACCCTTAACGGAGTCGGGTGCTACAATCCGTGAGTAAAACAGCTTACCGCCTCACCCTTAACAGACTCACCTGGATTTGATTACCCTTGATCCCAACACTTCTCTTAAATTAAGTGTTCTATATTTACATGATATTACCAAATTATCATTCCTAAATTAAATATATCGACGTTAGCAGGAACATCAAGGTGCCACATTGAGCATTTATACATATGTAGACGGTATTAATCCAGACATAGATTCCTAGTCAATCAATTCCAGTTATGTTCCTGCCTACCACTCACCAAATGTGCATGCTCATCACCTCTGGGGTTGTCTTTATAAGCTCTTCATCCGCAAAATCGGCGAGAAGAATGTAACGAATGCAGATGAATGTGTATGTTAAGTCATAGATTGTACGATTTACCTGCATACATCGCCCTACAGAGACCTAGTACCGACAGTGGGATGGGAGGGGTTCATTATCTCGACTTGCTGTCTGCAGTAAAACATGTAAACTATTACATTATAGATGTTTATATGTAGGATTTATAAATTGTTACCAAATGTAATAGTGGAGAAAGAAAACAAAGAGGACACTCGCTATAACTTACGGGAAAGGTGAGGTACTGGTGGATCTTAGTGGGAAAGGTGAGGTACTGGTGGATCTTAGTGGGAAAGGGGAGGTACTGGTGACCTTAGTGGGGAAGGCGAGGTACTGGTGGACCATAGTGGGAAAGGGGAGGTACTGGTGACCTTAGTGGGGAAGGCGAGGTACTGGTGACCTTAGTGGGAAAGGTGAGGTACTGGTGGACCTTAGTGGGGAAGGTGAGGTACTGGTGACCTTAGTGGGAAAGGTGAGGTACTGGTGGACCTTAGTGGGGAAGGTGAGGTACTGGTGGACCTTAGTGGGGAAGGTGAGGTACTAGTGGACCTTAGTGGGGAAGGTGAGGTACTGGTGGACCTTAGTGGGGAAGGTGAGGTACTGGTGACCTTAGTGGAAAAGGCGAGGTACTGGTGGACCTTAGTGGGAAAGGTGAGGTACTGGTGACCTTAGTGGGAAAGGTGAGGTACTGGTGGACCTTAGTGGGGAAGGTGAGGTACTGGTGGACCTTAGTGGGAAGGTGAGGTACTGGTGGACCTTAGTGGGGAAGGTGAGGTACTGGTGGACCTTAGTGGGGAAGGTGAGGTACTGGTGGACCTTAGTGGGGAAGGTGAGGTACTGGTGACCTTAGTGGGGAAGGTGAGGTACTGGTGGACCTTAGTGGGGAAGGTGAGGTACTGGTGGACCTTAGTGGGAAGGTGAGGTACTGGTGGACCTTAGTGGGGAAGGTGAGGTACTGGTGGACCTTAGTGGGAAGGTGAGGTACTGGTGGACCTTAGTGGGGAAGGTGAGGTACTGGTGACCTTAGTGGGGAAGGTGAGGTACTGGTGACCTTAGTGGGGAAGGGTGAGGTACTGGTGGACCTTAGTGGAAAGGTGAGGTACTAGTGGACCTTAGTGGGGAAGGGTGAGGTACTGGTGGACCTTAGTGGGAAGGTGAGGTACTGGTGGACCTTAGTGGGGAAGGTGAGGTACTGGTGGACCTTAGTGGGGAAGGTGAGGTACTGGTGACCTTAGTGGGGAAGGTGAGGTACTGGTGACCTTAGTGGGGAAGGTGAGGTACTGGTGGACCTTAGTGGGGAAGGTGAGGTACTGGTGACCTTAGTGGGGAAGGTGAGGTACTGGTGGACCTTAGTGGGGAAGGCGAGGTACTGGTGACCTTAGTGGGAAAGGTGAGGTACAGGTGGACCTTAGTGGGGAAGGTGAGGTACTGGTGGACCTTAGTGGGGAAGGTGAGGTACTAGTGGACCTTAGTGGGGAAGGTGAGGTACTGGTGACCTTAGTGGGGAAGGTGAGGTACTGGTGGACCTTAGTGGGGAAGGTGAGGTACTAGTGGACCTTAGTGGGGAAGGTGAGGTACTGGTGACCTTAGTGGGGAAGGTGAGGTACTGGTGGACCTTAGTGGGGAAGGTGAGGTACTGGTGGACCTTAGTGGGGAAGGTGAGGTACTGGTGACCTTAGTGGGAAAGGTGAGGTACTGGTGACCTTAGTGGGAAAGGCGAGGTACTGGTGGACCTTAGTGGGAAAGGTGAGGTACTGGTGACCTTAGTGGGGAAGGTGAGGTACTGGTGGACCTTAGTGGGGAAGGTGAGGTACTGGTGACCTTAGTGGGGAAGGTGAGGTACTGGTGACCTTAGTGGGGAAGGTGAGGTACTGGTGACCTTAGTGGGGAAGGTGAGGTACTGGTGACCTTAGTGGGGAAGGTGAGGTACTGGTGACCTTAGTGGGGAAGGTGAGGTACTGGTGGACCTTAGTGGGGAAGGTGAGGTACTGGTGACCTTAGTGGGGAAGGTGAGGTACTGGTGGACCTTAGTGGGAAAGGCGAGGTACTGGTGGACCTTAGTGGGAAAGGTGAGGTACTGGTGACCTTAGTGGGAAAGGTGAGGTACTGGTGACCTTAGTGGGGAAGGTGAGGTACTGGTGACCTTAGTGGGGAAGGTGAGGTACTGGTGGACCTTAGTGGGAAAGGCGAGGTACTGGTGGACCTTAGTGGGAAAGGTGAGGTACTGGTGACCTTAGTGGGAAAGGTGAGGTACTGGTGACCTTAGTGGGGAAGGTGAGGTACTGGTGACCTTAGTGGGGAAGGTGAGGTACTGGTGACCTTAGTGGGGAAGGCGAGGTACTGGTGACCTTAGTGGGGAAGGTGAGGTACTGGTGGACCTTAGTGGGAAAGGCGAGGTACTGGTGACCTTAGTGGGAAAGGTGAGGTACTGGTGACCTTAGTGGGGAAGGTGAGGTACTGGTGGACCTTAGTGGGGAAGGTGAGGTACTGGTGGACCTTAGTGGGGAAGGCGAGGTACTGGTGGACATTAGTGGGGAAGGCGAGGTACTGGTGGACCTTAGTGGGGAAGGCGAGGTACTGGTGGACCTTAGTGGGAAAGGTGAGGTACTGGTGGACCTTAGTGGGAAAGGTGAGGTACTGGTGGACCTTAGTGGGGAAGGTGAGGTACTGGTGGACCTTAGTGGGGAAGGTGAGGTACTGGTGGACCTTAGCGGGAAAGGAGAGGTACTGGTGGACCTTAGTGGGGAAGGTGAGGTACTGGTGGACCTTAGTGGGAAAGGTGAAGTACTGGTGACCTTAGTGGGGAAGGCGAGGTACTAGTGGACCTTAGTGGGGAAGGTGAGGTACTGGTGGACCTTAGTGGGAAAGGTGAAGTACTGGTGACCTTAGTGGGGAAGGCGAGGTACTGGTGGACCTTAGTGGGGAAGGTGAGGTACTGGTGGACCTTAGTGGGAAAGGGGAGGTACTGGTGGACCTTAGTGGGGAAGGTGAGGTACTGGTGGACCTTAGTGGGGAAGGCGAGGTACTGGTGGACCTTAGTGGGGAAGGTGAGGTACTGGTGGACCTTAGTGGGAAAGGTGAAGTACTGGTGACCTTAGTGGGGAAGGCGAGGTACTGGTGGACCTTAGTGGGGAAGGTGAGGTACTGGTGGACCTTAGTGGGAAAGGGGAGGTACTGGTGGACCTTAGTGGGGAAGGTGAGGTACTGGTGGACCTTAGTGGGGAAGGCGAGGTACTGGTGGACCTTAGTGGGGAAGGTGAGGTACTGGTGGACCTTAGTGGGAAAGGCGAGGTACTGGTGACCTTAGTGGGGAAGGCGAGGTACTGGTGGACCTTAGTGGGGAAGGTGAGGTACTGGTGGACCTTAGTGGGAAAGGGGAGGTACTGGTGGACCTTAGTGGGAAAGGGGAGGTACTGGTGGACCTTAGTGGGAAAGGTGAGGTACTGGTGGATCTTAGTGGGGAAGGCGAGGTACTGGTGGACCTTAGTGGGAAAGGCAAGGTACTGGTGGACCTTAGTGGGGAAGGGGAGGTACTGGTGGACCTTAGTGGGGAAGGCGAGGTACTGGTGGACCTTAGTGGGAAAGGCAAGGTACTGGTGGACCTTAGTGGGGAAGGGGAGGTACTGGTGGACGTTAGTGGGGAAGGCGAGGTACTGGTGACCTTAGTGGGAAAGGCGAGGTACTGGTGGACCTTAGTGGGGAAGGTGAGGTACTGGTGGACCTTAGTGGGGAAGGTGAGGTACTGGTGGACCTTAGTGGGGAAGGTGAGGTACTGGTGGACCTTAGTGGGGAAGGCGAGGTACTGGTGGACATTAGTGGGGAAGGTGAGGTACTGGTGGACCTTAGTGGGAAAGGTGAGGTACTGGTGACCTTAGTGGGGAAGGCGAGGTACTGGTGACCTTAGTGGGGAAGGTGAGGTACTGGTGGACCTTAGTGGGGAAGGTGAGGTACTGGTGACCTTAGTGGGGAAGGCGAGGTACCGATAGATCTTAGTGGGAAAAGCAAGGTATCGATACATATTTGTGGGAAAGTCGCGGGGGAGGAATGTTACTGATAGATCTAAGGAGGAAGGCTAGTTACCAACATGAGGATGGTATAATATCCTAATTATATACTGATAACTGATATATGAACCTGCGTCTAGACACGTTTGTCCCATCGACTACCCAATAGAGGATTGTATTGGTATTAGAAGATCACTTCTTACTTACTTCGTTTGGCACATCGCTATCAGACCAGTGTTACGTTATTAAGATAGTTCTGTCTATAAAACGAAAAAAAAATCGATTTTTAAAAATAATTTGGGAATGCTATCTCCACGTGAAATAATTAGGAACACATGTACGTAACGAGGTGGCGGTAAGATCGAACACGTGGGTCCTTACAGCCTCAGTGGTAAACAGCGTAACAAAGGAAATATCTATTGTTTTACTACCTGTTATTTACCTTCAAAGAACTGCATATCAACTTCAAAGGCTCACATCTTTCTTCTATATGTAGTACCATATGTCACGGCATCTCGGTGTGAAAAGCTGTTGATTCACGGTCAAAGGTCAATTAATGTTCTTGTGAAGTGTATAACTATAGGAAGTCATGAATTCAAACAGCACTGGCGATCCTGAATTAAATACTGTATAATAAAACCTGCCTTACATGCAATATACGGTATATAACACATGCAATACTGTATGGTGAATGTCGCCTATGAAGAAGACGCGCTTATCCTTCTGGAACACGTGGTTTTATCATCCTCTCTCAGGTATTTCCGTGTAAATATTACGTTCATAGTTTGCCCTCGATTTTTTTTCTCGATTTTGTGCCTGCAGTAGGATTTCGTTTACACCCCCGTAGTCTCTGTTGGTGTATCTGTAATTCGATTCATTTCGGTCCGGTAGTTTTTAAATGTGAGAATGTTAAACATATAACGTCTTTTAAATAAGATACCATAAAAAGATATGATGTCTATCTCGAAATGAAAATTTCGCAGTTTGAACTGATTATATTATTGATATTACTAAGATTGAAATTAACTCTATCAAGCTCCCGTCTTTGGGTGGATTTCCTGACCCGGAACCGGTATTGTAGATGTAAACTTTATTTATGTTACAACAACTGTAAATTAATCACACTTGTCGGTCCGGTGCAAGGGTTCTTACTGTAAGAGGAAAACGGAGTACCCGGAGGGAGTCCACGTGGTCGGGCAGGTGACCCCATACATTTCCATATCTGATCGGGGAATCAAACCTCGACCTCCTAGGTGAAGGCCAAATGTACATGTGTAACCACTTTGCCATCCGATCACCCTATCGTATGTGTCAAAATTAGCAACTTTCCAACAAAACAATATTATCTATTGTTGTTGTCTTTAGTAACCACGTGATCACCATGCTACAGGTAAACACGGGAGAGTTGATTTATGTTTTTTGTTTTCTACTCAACCGAAGAAGAGATTCAATAGGCCTGCATTGTTCAACTGTTACTAATCCAACTAAGGTGGAATATGCCCCGTGGTCAGGGGTCCCGTGATATTAGTACAATAGGGGTTAAGGTCCTCATGGTCTTAGTCCAATAGGGGTTAAGGGCCTTGTGGTCTTAGTTCAATAGGGGGCGAGAGCCCGTGGTCTTTGTCCAATAGGTGTCAGGGGTCCCGTGAGCTTTGTCCAATAGGTGTCAGGGGTCTCGTGATGTTAGTCCAATAGGGGTTAAGGGTCTCGTGATGTTAGTCCAATAGGGGTTAAGGGTCTCGTGATGTTAGTCCAATAGGTGTCATGGGTCCCGTGATCTTAGTCCAATAGGTGTCAGGGGTCCCGTGAGCTTTGTCCAATAGGGGTAAAGGGCCCGTGGTCTTAGTCCAATAGGGGTTAAGGGCCCGTGGTCTTAGTCCAATAGGTGTCATGGGTCCCGTAGTTTAAAGTGTCAAACTTTGATACAATATATGCTATATATGGATATCCTGGTTATGCCAGAACATTTTTCATCTTTATTACTGAAGTTACAGACACCCAACCTTCACATCAAACAATGTCCCCAAGGCTTCACATTCCAGTAGTCTAACCTGGCCATTATGACGTAATTGCTAATTAAGTTTCTGATTTCACTCCATTGTCACCCTCTCATGTGCTCATCAGAACACGATCACCAGACTCTCCCTTCTGTCAATCAACGGTCGTGAACGAAACAAGACCCCTAACAATTTGGAAAATATGTTTACGAATGTTTGGTTCACGGTTCAGACGTGACGGGTTCATGACCTGACAGTAGAACAGTGATTATGACTGTAATGTGATGAGCGGCCTTTTAAGTGTTTATCTCAACAGTAAATCACAGGGATACCCCCGTATATATACCACAGTAAACACCAGTAACAGAAATAAATAAACAATTTGATACAGTAGAGAGCTGAGGTGTGAGGAAATGGACACTACCCAACTATTCCTTCTTAGATAAACAGTTTAATTTGAATACGAAATAGGCTACTTGGACATCACCAGTACATATATCAACAAACATACACTGTATACACAACTTATCATAGGGACATGACCCGTTACAAATAATAGCTACCAGTCACCAAGGTTTTTCGGCATAGCCGTATAATTTTCTTTTGTTCCTGGATATGACGCGACAGGTGGCGTTACTGGTCAAGATGAAGTATGTGATTGGTCAATGTAGCGGTAAATGCAAAATGCAGACATGCTCAAAGTCTCACTAATGATCTAATTAATATCAAACAATGGGCTAATAAATGGGATATTAAATGTAATCCTGCTAAGACAGAATCAGTTATATTTTCTAGAAAAAATAATAAAGATCACCCTGCTGTAAATTTTTATGATGAACCAGTTACTGAAAATAAATTACATACACACCTTGGTCTAACACTCAGTGATGATGCCAAGTGGAACCAACACATTTCTAATATATATGATAAAGCTTCAAAAAGAATAAACATTTTAAGATTATTAAAAACTAAAATTGATAGGAAGTCTCTAACAACCATATATACATCCTACATTAGGCCAATTATTGAATATGCCGATGTTGTTTGGGATAACTGTTCACAAATACAAAAAAATCTCTTAGAATAAATTCAATTAGATGCTGCTAGATTAATTACTGGTTTACGCAAAGGTACTTCACATGAAAAACTATATACAGAATTAGGGTGGGAATCATTGAGTTGCAGAAGTCAAAAACACAAACTTATCTTAATGTTCAAAATATTAAATAATGAAACCCCAGATTACTTAAGAGAAATTATTGAACCATATATTCATGATGAAACCTTAGTTAGATATCCACTCCGTACAGTTCGATTATTTGACCCCCCTTTATGTCGTACAGTAACTTATTTTGAAAGTTTTTTCCCATCCATGTTAAATGAAATGAATAGACTCGCTCCTGAAATCAGTAATATTCACTCCACTAATCAATTTAAAAAACTTTTAAATAACAATCACCATATTATATCCACTACAACTGATGTATTTAAATATTCTGGCCGGCGTGATATAAACATTATTCTATGCCAATTAAGAAACAACGTAAGTAATCTAAATTACGACCGTTTTAATGATCATCTAATTGAATCTCCAATGTGTCAATGCAATCAATCTGTTGAAACTATATCACATTATTTCTTTGAATGTAATTTATATCAAAATCCTCGTCTAGTACTTATACAACATTTAAATCATCCACATCATAATCATTTATGTACCAATGTCATGGTCAATGGATGTACTCTTTGTAATAATATTCAAAATTTTAGCATCTTGACACATGTCTCAAATTTCATCCTGCAATCAAAGAGATTTTGAATCATGTCTGATGTATAATGATCTAATATTTTTAATATTTCTTTTTAACCCCTGGTGACTCCAATTATACAGCAATATAATTAAATAATTAAATAGACATCTAAATACATGTTTAGAATATGTAATATGAAATTGAGTGAACAATGTCTATTTATTCTTGATTACCAAATATACTTGATTAATGTAATAATGAACTCTGGGCAGTCTATTAACAACTTATCTTCTGTTAATCTATATTATCTATAACCTTATTTGTTTGTGCTTATATGTAAGTGAGGTAATTCCTATAAAGGTCTTTTTGAAACAATCATTTTATTTTCAAGAGTTGGTGTAACTCTACTAACTTAATATGTTTCTATGGGATGAAATTGAATTTTGATCCTCTTCAGTGGATGGCTTGTGTGTTAAACATATGGACTTTATGGCCTGTATCTGTTGGGGGAATAAACTCAATATCATCATATAGATACACCTACTTTACAAAATACACTATGTTTGAATATTCATTTAGTAAATAATAAATCAATTAGCTAAACTAAATATCCTAAGGGTTACTATTTAATGTTAAAATTAATAAATCCTTGTAATTATTAAGGAATTACCTCCCCTGATACCCTCACCAACCTTCCATATATGTATATAGGTCTGTGTTTGTTTACCATCTGTTAATTATAAGGGAAGGACTAAGATAGGCTATGCCTGATGTCAAATCCTATTGACTTAACATCATGTCAATAAAATATGTTGAAATTGAAATTGAAATGCAGACATGCAGTTAAAGGCGAAACAATATTAAGATTGAATGCAAGCTGAATAAGTGGATGTATCTATTCAAATGACACATTAATAAAATCATATTCCTGATTCAAATGCAGTCTTATTATCATCAAAAATGATTCAAACTGATATAATTTTGTTATCCGTGCTGAAACTGCGCATTTATTAATTAGTTCGTTAATTTATTTCACCAGCAGTTTTACATTATAACCACCAGCATTAAAACTATGCCGTTTATCTTTTTTAAAGATATTTCTTGGTTTTTTTTTTTTGTAATCAGAGTTCTTCAGCTAAATTCCCACACAAAATTATCTCCCCTTGTTTAAACATGTACTCGGACATATCCAGAGAACAAAATATAAAGCTGACTTTTATTTACTATTTTAACATTTTACAGACAGGAGCCAGTTTCTTTGTTACCGTAGGAGGACCTATCTCGACATATAACAATCCTTATCATCCCTTATCAAGGGATAATAATGTCACATATTCACAACGGGACAGACCTTCGTATATCTAGATTGTAACAATTCCTCATGTCCCTGTGCTACCACCTACAATGTTGTTTACATTTACCTTTATTGTAACAATTCCTCATGTCCCTGTGCTACAACCTACAATGTAGTTTATATATACCTATATTGTAACAATTCCCCATGTCCCTGTGATATACCTACCATGTAGTTTATATATACCTATATTGTAACAATTCCCCATGTCCCTGTGATATACCTACAATGTAGTTTATATATAACTAGATTGTAACAATTCCTCGTGTCCCTGTGCTATACCTACAATGTAGTTTATATATACCTATAGTGTAACAATTCCCCATGTCCCTGTGTAATACCTACAATGTAGTTTATATATACCTATATTGTAACAATTCCCCATGTCCCTGTGCTATACCTACAATGTACTTTATATATAACTAAATGTAACAATTCATCATGTCCCTGTGTTATACATACAATGTAGTTTATATATACCTATATTGTAACAATTCCCCATGTCCCTGTGATATACCTACCATGTAGTTTATATATACCTAGATTGTAACAATTCCCCATGTCCCTGTGCTATACCTACCATGTAGTTTATATATACCTATATTGTAACAATTCCTCATGTCCCTGTGTTATACCTACAATGTAGTTTATATATACCTAGATTGTAACAATTCCTCATGTCCCTGTGTTATACCTACCATGTAGTTTATATATACCTTTATTGTAACATTTCATCATGTCCCTGTGCTATAACCTACAATGTAGTGTATATATACCTATAGTGTAACAATTCCCCATGTCCCTGTGATATACCTACAATGTAGTTTATATATACCTATATTGTAACAATTCCCCATGTCCCTGTGATATACCTACAATGTAGTTTATATATACCTATATTGTAACAATTCCCCATGTCCCTGTGATATACCTACCATGTAGTTTATATATACCTATATTGTAACAATTCCTCGTGTCCCTGTGCTATACCTACAATGTAGTGTATATATACCTATAGTGTAACAATTCCTCATGTCCCTGTGCTATAACCTACAATGTAGTTTATATATACCTTTATTGTAACATTTCATCATGTCCCTGTGCTATAACCTACAATGTAGTTTATATATACCTATAGTGTAACAATTCCCCATGTCCCTGTGATATACCTACCATGTAGTTTATATATACCTATAGTGTAACAATTCCTCATGTCCCTGTGTAATACCTACAATGTAGTTTATATATACCTATATTGTAACAATTCCCCATGTCCCTGTGATATACCTACCATGTAGTTTATATATACCTATAGTGTAACAATTCCTCATGTCCCTGTGTTATACCTACAATGTAGTTTATATATAACTAGATTGTAACAATTCCTCATGTCCCTCTGTTATACCTACAATGTAGTTTATATATACCTATAGTGTAACAATCCATCATGTCCCTGTGATATACCTACCATGTAGTTTATATATACCTATATTGTAACAATTCCTCGTGTCCCTGTGATATACATACAATGTAGTTTATATATACCTATAGTGTAACAATTCCCCATGTCCCTGTGATATACCTACCATGTAGTTTATATATACCTATATTGTAACAATTCCCCATGTCCCTGTGATATACCTACAATGTAGTTTATATATACCTATAGTGTAACAATTCATCATGTCCCTGTGATATACCTACAATGTAGTTTACCAGCAAGTCTATGTTATATAGGTTGTACCGGTTATATATTCCACAAATGTAAGCACGACCTATTGAAACTACCTGTCCTGTAAGAGTAACCCGTTAACCTCTAGATCTGAAGTTGTACCTGAGCAGTGAGGACCCTCTACAACTATTTACTGGCGGTAAACTGGACTAATATGGCACAATGGTGTCTAAGAATGTAATTAGCATAATATTCTAATCACGGGAAGGTGGCTATTGTACTTATCTAAATAAACAGTTGTAAATATTCATATATTGTGGTAAACAAGATTCAAAACCATTCATCACCCAGGATCGAGAAAGGTCTGCTTCAACGTCTCCTCGTGTTTCCCTACCAGGTATAATTAATTACCCGGTGAAATGTGTTAAATAACTTATGGAATTAGATTAAAACATCATCAGTCATAGATGGAGTATTTCCTGGTTCATCGTCTCATTTTTTCTAGAATTTCTGTATTTTTACTTGCATGGCATGATTGGCATCATAAGTCGATCTCCATTGAAACATGCTATAGATTAGTCAATAACCGGCAACTTGTCACCATTAATCAAATTGCTGAATGCTAATTAATTCGAATCCATTTGTTTTATATCAAATAGTGATTTTTAAGCGATTTTTACTCCTATGCGTCATAATAAAAATTCTTCAATAAAAATAATCCTATATATAGTAGAAAGTGTGGCATTATAACTACAGGAAATACGATTGAATTAAAACGTTTGGTATTTGTAGATATTTATAGAACTTACGATAGTGGCATGTCACTGCGGTTTGTGGGATAATAAATGTTTTATGGTGCGTCAAACAGGAAAATTTCCCTTACTGTGTAATTATTATTCAGGTTTATCAATTAAAGAATATTTAAAGCGTTCCAAGTTGTTGTCGAGATTTTTGAGACGAAACGAAATAAGTTTGGAGATATAGAGGGCGCTGTAATATCGCATCGCTTTAACTTGCGCTTATACAATCTTCTATTGGGCTATAATTAATATCCAACTGAACACCACCTAAAGATGATGTCTTAGTAACAACAGCCAAGCCTTCGGAGAATTATCAACCACGGGATCGTTAACAAAGACAATACTCTACCATATTGTTCGTAGTTACATGTAAGTGTGTTTGTATGTGATCGTTTGTAATTTACTAATGACTTGATAAAGGGGCGGATTGCCTCGAAAAATTAATCACTTACTAGTTTGTACTGTCGTTATTACGTCACTGATATATATAGACTGTGGTTATTACGTCACTGATATATATAGACTGTGGTTATTACGTCACTGATATATATAGACTGTCGCTATTACGTCACTGATATACATAGACTGTTGTTATTACGTCACTGATATATATGCGGTGGCAGTTGCAGGATAAATATATATATATATATATATAGACTGTCGTTATTACGTCACTGATATACATAGACTGTCGTTATCACGTCACTGATATATATATATATATATATAGACTGTCGTTATTACGTCACTGATATATATATATATATATATATACTGTCGTTATTACGTCACTGATATAATATAGACTGTCGTTATTACGTCAATGATATATATGTATAAACTAATGATAATACCGACATTTACATTAAGGCCGACAGTTGTGAGATCACAGAAAATTCTACGTCAGACATTCATAGATAAGAGATAAAATATGAGCGCTAACGCTGGGTTTAATTTTTCTGTAAATAGCCTAAAATCCTGTAATTTCCGTTACTATAGCGCTTCACCTTAGACCCATGTACAATTAAGCTCATACAAATGTGTTAATTAAACGGACACATTTCTTTACGATTGCTCAAATTTCAATGTGATAAATTTTATTTTAATGTCGGAATGAAGAATGTCTCCGCATCAGGCTATCGAGTGTCACCAGGGAGATGTTCCAACCACCATCACGAGGGTAAACCGGTCACCACAAATGTACGTCACCGCTTTTGTGTAAAAATGCAACATAAGCAAATCTCAACCGAGATAAAAAAAAACAACAACAACAACAAAAAACAAAAAACAACAAAAAACAGACACAAAAATGTGATGAGGGGGAAAGTACCACGTGTTAAAGGTGATTGTAGTTCCCCTGTCCTGAAAACAGCCCTTGTCTGCAAACTTAGGGTTGATATACAGAGATTCAAGTGTTCAAAAACCATAGCTTAGAACCGGTACCTGTATACTTCATCCTAAAATATGAACTGAGACTAAAGAAAGATAACTCTTCTTGACAGACGAAGCTTTGAGGACTTTCCTGTACAACGGGAGATAACTCCTACATTGCCCACGACTACGATTGACTGCTTGGTGTTACGGTTAGACCTTCTGTATCAGGCCGCCAGGACCACGACACGAATCCCAACCCGTGTGCCATACACAACAAATATATATATATAAACCTTAGGTTAGAAATGCGTGCGAAGCCCCTGTGTTACATGGCACTGAAGAATCATCGGCATAAAACACAACGACATTGATGAATCAATGTACTTAATTATATCAAATAATATTGATTCAGTGCTTTGCTGGAGAGGTATCGACTACTGTTAACAGATAGTGTATAACTGATTAGTGCAAAATAAAAACATGTACCAAACTATATAGAGAAACCACAAATAACCCAATCATAATATAGTGGAATTCTGTGGGTACCAAACTATATACAGAAACCACAATTAGCCCCATCATAATATAGTGGAATTCTGTCAACACCAAACTATATACAGAAACCACAATTAGCCCCATCATAATATAGTGGAATTATGTCGGTACCAAACTATATACAGAAACCACAATTAGCCCCATCATAATATTGTGGAATTCTGTCGGTACCAAACTATATACAGAAACCACAATCAGTCCCATCATAATATTGTGGAATTTTGTCGGTACCAAACTATATAGAGAAACCACAAATAACCCCATCATAATATAGTGGAATTCTGTGGGTACCAAACTATATACAGAAACCACAATTAGCCCCATCATAATATAGTGGAATTCTGTCGGTACCAACCTATATACCGAAACAACAATTAGCCCCATCATAATATAGTGGAATTCTGTCGGTACCAAACTATATACAGAAACCACAATTAGCCCCATCATAATATAGTGGAATTCTGTCGACACCAAACTATATAGAGAAACCACAATTAGCCCCATCATAATATAGTGGAATTATGTCGGTACCAAACTATATACAGAAACCACAAATAACCCCATCATAATATAGTGGAATTCTGTCGGTACCAAACTATATACAGAAACCACAGGCGCTTGCATAGAAAATGCGATTTTCAATAATAATAAAAAAAAAATTGATATGACAGTGGTATGTGTAATCTGTTAAGCTCTTGAGCACATCATAATATAGTGGAATTCTGTCGGTACCAAACTATATACAGAAACCACAATTAGCTCCATCATAATGTAGTGGAATTCAGTGGGTACCAAACTATATACAGAAACCACAATTAGCCCCATCATAATGTAGTGGAATTCTGTCGGTACCAAACAGCGATAATATATTACATCAACAGCGTTATATAAAATACTATATCGTGACTATAATTCTACCTAAATAACATTTGATATGTACTCCTCTGCGGAACTGACAATAGTGATCATCTATTCATCTTTCTTGCATCAGATTATTTTAAAAATTTCCTTTTCATTATTACATACTTTTAAAAGATCTTGTGACTCAACCCAGAGATATAGGTATAAGACTCTATTGTCAAGCAAGAATACAATCAGCCTTCCTAGTTATTAACGTACAATATCAACTATGAACCCTGCATGTGAGCTCGTGGGTAGGGTATACCTGCTTCACAAGTTCATGCCCATACACACCTTTAACCTCGATTTTCCCTCTTGGATTTCCACACTTTTAATTCCAATCATTAATGAGATGATCATAGGACAAGACAGCTTTATTGTCTTATTATTTGGCATCATATGAATTTCTACTGAATTTATACCAGAAGCGCTGTTTTATACATAATAAAATATATATTACTGAATTTATACTGAAAAGTGCTGTTTTATACAGATAATGCATCTATTACTGAATTTATACTGAAAGGTGCCGTTTCATTCAGACAATGTCTCTATTACTGAATTTATACTGAAAAGTGCTGTTTTGATACAGATAATTTATATATTACTGAATTTATACTGAAAAGTGCTGTCGTATAATGTTACATAATGGAAATGATGGTAACACAGAGTCAATAGACCAATATATACTGGGTTAGTATATAGCGATCTATTAAAATCCAAAAAGCTAGGACGGAAATATTTAGGGACTTGGAAATTACAAAGAAATCTTGTTGATCTTTGAATAATGTTTATTTTTCAGTGATATACTAGCATGATCTACATGCTCAAAGTTACATACATTAAAAACATGAATCAAATATATAGAAGTATACATTAATTAGCACACTAATGGAAGTCACTTTCCTCACCCACTAACACACATATCAGGAACGGTTCCGTGTGGTTTACTGAACATAACTGTATTATAAACGCTGACAATCAATGATGATCCTATATATCTGTATGATCCTCTATATACAGAACCAGAGAGATGACCTCTATATACAGAACCAGAGAGATGACCTCTATATACAGAACCAGAGAGATGACCTCTATATACAGAACAAGAGAGATGACCTTATACATCTGTATGATCCTCTATATACAGAACCAGAGAGATGACCTCTATATACAGAACCAGAGGAGAGATGACCTCTATATACAGAACCAGAGGAGAGATGACCTCTATATACAGAACCAGAGAGATGACCTCTATATACAGAACCAGAGAGATGACCTCTATATACAGAACCAGAGAGATGACCTATATATCTGTATGATCCTCTATATACAGAACCAGAGACATGACCTATATATCTGTATGATCCTCTATATACAGAACCAGAGAGATGACCTCTATATACAGAACCAGAGAGATGACCTCTATATACAGAACCAGAGAGATGACCTATACATCTGTATGATCCTCTATATACAGAACCAGAGAGATGACCTATACATCTGTATGATCCTCTATATACAGAACCAGAGGAGAGATGACCTCTATATACAGAACCAGAGAGATGACCTATACATCTGTATGATCCTCTATATACAGAACCAGAGAGATGACCTATACATCTGTATGATCCTCTATATACAGAACCAGAGAGATGACCTCTATATACAGAACCAGAGAGATGACCTATACCTCTGTAGCCTGTTAACATGGGAGGATGGTGGGTAGGATTTCATGTACATAATAAAATATAACATTTCATACTCAAGATAAATACCATACACAATACAAATTATCATAATATCATTAATGTCACTTTCAATAAATTAACATATTTAGTAGAATGCCCATAAGTTTTGATACAGTGAAGTTGTTTTCTGGGTAAATCTATTTTATCTTCTCTATATTCATACAAAGACAATTGTTTGTAAAGCCCTTTGGGGATGTTTGGATCACAGGGGCAGGACATGCTCCTATGACCTTGAATGAAATATACAAGTAATCCTAGGTTACTGGTAAATAGTTCATTCTGGGTCATCAGACCGTGTCAACCCCCTGTGGCTAGAATGATTGATTCTCCAAGGAGCATTTACAAAACAAGGAACATGACCTAAAGTGTTGCCATTTTTTTTTTTTTTCCGTTGAAAGGAAATTCATTATACCCTCTGTTAATTTTTTAAATGGGTGTTCGAATTGGAACTCTTCTTTGTCCGAGATACAGAATAGAGGACTGGGACAATACCTTTATACGAATATACACAAGACTTTATTAATATATAGCATCTCAGAACCTCAAGGAAAAATTAATTTTCAGTAATCATCAGCAAAAGATAGGTTTTTAGGACGGTATAGAGGAGTTGACTAGTGATATAGGGATACCCGACACTTGTCCAACTGGCTTAACTAAAGATAACAACACATACACACATCTTGTGAAAAAATTTCTCTTAATTTTTCTTCAAACACTTTTATAAATAGATAGTTTTTTCTTCCTTTCAAACCTTCACAACTCTCACCTGATAATTTGTTTCTCAATATATCTCAACATTTTATCAAAAACAAATGAAATCTCAGTTTACTTCCACTTAAATCTACACACATCTCAAAAAATAATCTCTCTGAATTCTTCAGTTCAATCATTCCTGCCACTCTCAACTCTTCATCAAATCCATCAGTATATCTCGCGTATCCCTCACTGAACTCACAAAATTACTCTCCTAATGGAAGCCACGACTGCCACACCCTTATGTGTCATCATCCAACCTGATAAATGGATCGTTGAGCTGTGCCTTCAGATTGAGCATGACATGGAAGTAGTTATGATGGGGTTAGCTGCCCTTGATTTGTTGGTTTGTCATTCTCACACCAGGCGGTGTCAATGAACTTCAATTTGAAACATTCTAAAGTCAATTTTCTGCCTGATCACACCGGTCAGTATGAATTCTGCATTATACATGGCTGAAAACAGAGAGAAATAAATATTATCATACCAATCATCCTTTTGTATAATATTTATCCAATCAAATTGATAAGAATTTGTTCACATACGTATCTAAACACACCTCGAGATTCATCAGTTTGGTATGATTAGGATTTGGAAAGATGTTTATCTTGAAAATACAAACAGTAATTGAAAACTGTTTGCTATCAAACAAAAGTGGACTGAAACTACCACAAAGATCAAAGTTCACTGTGTAGACAGCTCCACTAACAGAAACATACAGACATGTCACTTAACATTCACACCTTAGCTACCCACTATTAGTGGGCGTAGTGTACAATCAAATTAACTAAATATAAGGAAATCCCTGCTACCAGGTCAATAATTCTGATATATAAATCAATATTATCTATTTAGAAATCTTCATACCAGATCTGATGCTCACTAATATTTGTGTCCGATACATAAATCAATATTATCTATTTATAAATCTTCATACCAGATCTGATGCTCACTAATATTTGTGTCAGATACATAAATCAATATTATCTATTTATAAATCTTCATACCAGATCTGATGCGCAATAATGTTTGTGTCGGATACATGAATCAATATTATGTCTCTTCTTTAGTTCTCATATTAATAGATCACACAAAGAATATACAATTACGTATTATGGAAGATATATGTAGACCCGAGTCTTACCAATATTTTTAGCCAGTAAATCCCGACACAGATGTATGTCATTTTCACAGGTTATCAGTATGCACTTTGGATTGCCCTGAAAAAAAAAGAAGAAAAAAAATTGAAAATGCCTCTCTACTCTATAAGGATGTTAATGATAACAGCTAAAAATTACAAATTAGCAAAACTACCATACGTATGATAGAATTTGTTGAAAAAATCCAAAAATCTTGTATTGATGTGACATTAGTTAGTCACAAGCACATGCTCATTATTTTGGTAACGATCATTAAGTGTTATGTCATCATTGATGATCAGATTTTCACAGTGATTTATATGGAACTTTAACAAGAACTTGTGTGTTTATAGAAACCAGGAAAAAGAAAGCGAGATTAGTATAGCACTAGCCCACGGTGAAATGATGACAGGCCAAACATGATTTCTGTGGAATTCCAATATTTAGCAATAATTTTTGTTTCTCATTAGTTCTTTGTTTTCCACAACACTCCTCACAGAGAAATGTAATTTAGATGTATATCTTACAATAAGGACTGGGGTCGTTATTTTATTGACAAACAGAACAAACCTGCTCGTCCTTCATGGACAGAAAGGTTCTAAGCCCAGGCCTCCTCTTCATGACCTTGCCGCCAGCACTCTCCACAATGTTGATGAGGTCCCCGACAGGAGGACTAACACTTGGGGTAATGTAGAATGTTAGACCCTGTAATGTAAATTAAAGTGTTAACGTTCTCATGTGAAGAAAGGTCAAGTCTGTCTTACTATCTATTTATAGAATCTAATCATGTCTCCTCACTCATGGAGTTGACAAAGGACTTAACAGTTTTTTTATCGTGCTTTATGAAACTGAAGGAGAATGAATCTTT
Source organism: Pecten maximus (assembly GCF_902652985.1). Taxonomy (NCBI): domain Eukaryota; kingdom Metazoa; phylum Mollusca; class Bivalvia; order Pectinida; family Pectinidae; genus Pecten; species Pecten maximus. The sequence continues at coordinate 3,307,590 of NC_047024.1, read as the reverse complement.
CTTCAACTGAATCTTCAAACATACAAAAAATATTAGCATTCAATAATCCAATGACATTTTTCAAGGAAATATGATGTAAAAGTAAAATTGTTAAAATAAAGTAAGTTTATATCTTTACTCCCCGACTTCCCTTAAGGTTTAATAACCCCAGGATATCTGACAGTAACAGTATCTGGAAAGGCGGTTTGATATGTGTCCGAGCCAGGGACGTCTATAGACTACATTACCGTACCTGGAATAGCGGTGTGATATGTGTCCGAGCCAGGGACGTCTATAGACTACATTACCGTACCTGGAATAGCGGTGTGATATGTGTCCGAGCCAGGGACGTCTATAGACTACATTACCGTACCTGGAATAGCGGTGTGATATGTGTCTGAGCCAGGGACGTCTATAGACTACATTACCGTACCTGGAATAGCGGTGTGATATGGGCCCGAGCCAGGGACACCTGTAGACTACATTACCGTACCTGGAATAGCGGTTTGATATGGGCCTGAGCCAGGGACACCTGTAGACTACATTACCGTACCTGGAATAGCGGTGTGATATGTGTCCGAGCCAGGGACACCTGTAGACTACATTACCGTACCTGGAATAGCGGTGTGATATGTGTCCGAGCCAGGGACACCTGTAGACTACATTACCGTACCTGGAATAGCGGTGTGATATGTGTCCGAGCCAGGGACTCCTGTAGACTACATTACCGTACCTGGAATAGCGGTGTGATATGTGTCCGAGCCAGGGACGTCTATAGACTACATTACCGTACCTGGAATAGCGGTTTGATATGTGTCCGAGCCAGGGACACCTGTAGACTACATTACCGTACCTGGAATAGCGGTGTGATATGGGCCTGAGCCAGGGACACCTGTAGACTACATTACCGTACCTGGAATAGCGGTGTGATATGTGTCCGAGCCAGGGACACCTGTAGACTACATTACCGTACCTGGAATAGCGGTTTGATATGTGTCCGAGCCAGGGACGTCTATAGACTACATTACCGTACCTGGAATAGCGGTGTGATATGTGTCCGAGCCAGGGACGCCTGTAGACTACATTACCGTACCTGGAATAGCGGTGTGATATGTGTCCGAGCCAGGGACGCCTGTAGACTACATTACCGTACCTGGAATAGCGGTGTGATATGTGTCCGAGCCAGGGACACCTGTAGACTACATTACCGTTCCATGGAATAGCGGTGTGATATGGGCCTGAGCCAGGGACACCTGTAGACTACATTACCGTACCTGGAATAGCGGTGTGATATGTGTCCGAGCCAGGGACACCTATAGACTACATTACCGTACCTGGAATAGCGGTTTGATACGTGTCCGAGCCAGGGACACCTGTAGACTACATTACCGTTCCATGGAATAGCGGTGTGATATGTGTCCGAGCCAGGGACACCTATAGACTACATTACCGTACCTGGAATAGCGGTGTGATATGTGCCCGAGCCAGGGACACCTGTAGACTACATTACCGTACCTGGAATAGCGGTGTGATATGTGTCCGAGCCAGGGACTCCTGTAGACTACATTACCGTACCTGGAATAGCGGTTTGATATGTGCCCGAGCCAGGGACGCCTGTAGACTACATTACCGTACCTGGAATAGCGGTGTGATATGTGTCCGAGCCAGGGACGCCTGTAGACTACATTACCGTACCTGGAATAGCGGTGTGATATGTGCCCGAGCCAGGGACGCCTGTAGACTACATTACCGTACCTGGAATAGCGGTTTGATATGGGTCCGAGCCAGGGACGCCTGTAGACTACATTACCGTACCTGGAATAGCGGTTTGATATGGGCCCGAGCCAGGGACGCCTGTAGACTACATTACCGTACCTGGAATAGCGGTTTGATATGTGTCCGAGCCAGGGACGCCTGTAGACTACATTACCGTACCTGGAATAGCGGTTTGATATGTGTCCGAGCCAGGGACACCTGTAGACTACATTACCGTACCTGGAATAGCGGTGTGATATGTGTCCGAGCCAGGGACACCTGTAGACTACATTACTGTACCTGGAATAGCGGTTTGATATGTGTCTGAGCCAGGGACGCCTGTAGACTACATTACCGTACCTGGAATAGCGGTGTGATATGTGTCCGAGCCAGGGACACCTGTAGACTACATTACCGTACCTGGAATAGCGGTTTGATATGTGTCCGAGCCAGGGACACCTGTAGACTACATTACCGTACCTGGAATAGCGGTTTGATATGTGTCTGAGCCAGGGACGCCTGTAGACTACATTACCGTACCTGGAATAGCGGTGTGATATGTGTCTGAGCCAGGGACACCTGTAGACTACATTACCGTACCTGGAATAGCGGTTTGATATGTGTCCGAGCCAGGGACACCTGTAGACTACATTACCGTACCTGGAATAGCGGTTTGATATGTGTCCGAGCCAGGGACGCCTGTAGACTACATTACCGTACCTGGAATAGCGGTTTGATATGGGCCCGAGCCAGGGACTCCTGAAGACTACATTACCGTACCTGGAATAGCGGTTTGATATGTGTCCGAGCCAGGGACGCCTGTAGACTACATTACCGTACCTGGAATAGCGGTTTGATATGTGCCCGAGCCAGGGACTCCTGAAGACAACACTGCATCTCTTTCTCCGCCTTTAAATCCCTCAGTGCGTAATTCGCCTCATCTGTAAGACAGAAAAGTCCAATAAATGGTTGACTTTTTAAAAATGTTTGTCGTTCAACAATAAATGTCACACCATGGATATCACTGTTACATCAACAGATAAATATAGAAAACAGAAGTACAGTAAAATCTGTCAATCATAAATCTGTCTGATAGGAAAATTTGCTTGATACAAACAAAATAATCATCCCTAGCTTTTCCTCCTTGTCTATACTTGGTATGAATTTGTCTATAATGAAAATTTGCTTCTAAAGAATGTAATTTGTGGTCCTTTGAGTGATTTTCCAAGAGGCGTTACATACTCGGCATTTCTAAGCAGTTTTCAGGAAGTAGGAGGCCCGTGACAGGAGATTTGGGATGTGTACAAACATCTTAAACATATTCGTCAGCTAAATAGCGATTACATGTTATTCATAAAACTCAAAGTAAATGGGCTTTCTGGGAGTCAGTGTTGTTTTGAATGAGTAGTCTTGGTGAAAATAACCACAAATCAGTGTCAAGTGATGTTGGCTTGTGCTCAGTTTCGACTTGTGTTGCCACATTAGCAAAATTTTCTTCAGCCCCCCCCCCCCCCCCCCGAAGTCATCAATTTCTGATGGTTACACATGAGTCTAAGATGTCACAGTAGATGATTGAAGCTAAATTCCCTGCCACATACTTTTTGTCCAAAGTTAGAGCGTTAATTTACTTGACACATATTATATAAAACTATTTTACATACCTAGGAATCGGTTCTGTTCCAGACTGTCCTCAATCCAGTTACGTGTGACCACACACTTACAGACATTGATGGCGATGAAAAATTTGAGGGTACGAGAGAAGGTTGGGGTGACTAGGTGTGTACAGTATCGGGGGTTCTCTGTGATATTGGCACCGAGCTGCATAGCACTCTGTCAACAACAACAATATTTTGAAAACTAATACCGTGCTAAAATGTAACAAGCTAGGCATTTACATCTTCTAGGATAATGTTGTGCAGGTAACATTGCTAAACTTTGGTAAAGACATACTGGTATATAGTGTAAGACTAGGCAATATGTAACTAATTTAACTCAATACTACCCTTCATACTAAAACTTGTTAAAATCTGACCATTATGTGGACCAGTTAAGTTATTTAGCTGACTAGACAGTGACCAATGACCTATCTGATCAATAATTATACATAAAGATGTAAGCATCATATATGGCTGTGTAAGTTACTTGTACATAAAAACAAATTTAATATATATATATATTAGTAACCCTTTTCTCTCTTGAAAAGACCATACAAGTACAGGTTGTTTGATACCAAACATTAGATCCAGCTATTACAACTGAGGAGAATGACTTACAGCCTGTAGGCGCTTGGCAAGACCGCGAGGAAACCCCGTGAACATGACTCTTGGTCCAGGCTTTTCCAGTATGGACTGGTCATCTTTGTTCAGGTCCATTCTGAAACATAATCAGAAACTTTAGAAATTAATCCAGTCATGTAAAAAGTTTCAGTTTGGAGTATTTTTTGTTTATAAACAATAATGATAGTCTAACAGACTGATTACGTTATACTCTTTTTGCTGTATGTGAGCATGTCAATTTTGATTATATCTTAATTTCACAAGATATCAGACTATTCAGACAAGAGGTCCAAAGGGCCTGCATCGCTCACCTGGATATTTCAGGAATTATGGCAAAATACTGTAATTTAATTTAAGTGATATCTCAAATATTTTCCTGCTTTTGAACTGCCTCTCCCAACAATGGTTCAAACTAAAGGTAGACCAAATCCTGTCATTCTTAAAAAAAAAAGGATTTTTAATTATTATTATTTTTTTTGCTATAATTCCCCATTGGGTTCCCTTTCTCTTGCCCCAAAAGCACAACATCCTTCATTTATACAACATTACATCTCATTTGCCCAATAATGCTCCAGACTAAATTTCATCAATATACATTCAGGACTAGTAGGGATTTAAATGATTTACCCGAATTTCCCCTATTTGGCCCCGTTCTTTTGGCCGTAGGGGAGCCACATCCTCTGTTTATACAACATTAGATATCTTTTGCCCAATAATGCTCCAAACCAAATTTCATCAAAAATATTCAGGCATTCAGGACTAGTAGGGATTTAAAGGATTAACTTCAATTTCCCCTATTGGACCACTCCCCTCTGGCCTCGGGGAGCTACACCCTCCGTTGATAAAACATTAGATCTCCTTTGCCCAATAATGCTCCAGACCAAATTCATCAAAATACATTTGCCACCTGAGCAACTAATTTAGTTTAACTTTATTTATACTTTCTTTATTGATCTCTCAAACAATGAAATCACAAGAGTAGAATATGTATCAAACAATGAAATCACAAGAGTAGAATATGTATCAAACAATGAAATCAGAAGAGTCGAACATGAATTAAACTTGATCAAAACAGTTCAGAAACTTGCTACAGTGACAACACTGAATCTGCCGACGTAAACAACAGAAACCTAGGACTTCTCAATCCATCTTATCCTCCATAAGCTAGTAATTTCGGCCAAATTTTCATTGCAATGATTACAAAAAACCAGAAATATCAAAAAGATCTGTTGTTTTTTTACAATGAAAACATCAATTCTTTATCACTTCAATACTTTCATATCTAGATTAAATTACATGTGGTGGGGTGGGTTCAAATTAGGATTGGTGAGGTTTGAAATAAATTTATTTTGTTATTGGGTAATATGTGATGTGTTTGTACCTTGCTTTTTTAATGGGTGGTTCTGCTGCCTCAGGCTTTGGGACATGTACATTCTCCTGGCCTGGTGCCGCGGCAGGACGGGACTTCGGGAGACCAGGCAGAAATCTCTGAGGCAGACATAGGAAACAAACATACTTTGGATACATTCCAATCAAGTTGTATTAAATTTCAGAGTTAATTTTTAGACATCCCTATAGTCTTTTGAATAACAGTTTTTTAGCAATTCAAAATATACAGAAGGTACAATTTCAATCTGAAAAGGACTCACTTTATCAAATAACCAGTGTAAACCAATACATACAAAACTTTCACAAAGAACCATGAGAATTTCGCTAGAACATCATTCTGTAATTCTGTACGGCATGCCGTTCTATATTATACATGTAATTCTGTACGGCATGCCGTTCTATATTATACATGTAATTCTGTACGGCATGCCGTTCTATATTATACAGTCAAACCTGCTCTAACGACCCCCTGTATATAACGACTGCCTGTCTATAACGACCGGTTTTAAGATTCCCCGTGAGATTTTACTATATAACGACCCTCTGTATAGCGACTACCTGTCTAATGTGGCTAACGACCGGTGATTTCGGAACGGCGGTCGCTAATTTGTTTTCTATAGCGACCGATTTCTGTCAGCCATCTTCTGCTCTCGGCAGTCATCCCTCATAAAATCCCCTGAAAATTCAGACACATCGACCCTGGCTTGATTATACAAACAAAGAACCACCACAACCCTGGCCTGAGTATATAGACTATAATTACTGTAGCTGCCCTGGCCTGGGGCTCGGTAAGAGAGGAGTCGGATCACCATGTGTGTCGGTATTACATTACAACTGTGCACAGGTGGCTTCATTTGACACGGTCAGTTAATTTTGTGATTACAGCTAGGATACATCACTTCAATAACAAACACTGGTCATATCTGTCAACAAGATTTACTCACATGAAAGCCAATAATGCCTTTCTTAATCGTAGCTGTCGGTACTAGCGTTTGTACTGCCGCCATCTTTAATAAGTCAATACTAATAAAAAGTCGTAAACTGACACAAATATCCGGATTTCAATTTGGGTCAGAAAAAAAAAAAAATTGGTTTTAAGAATTAAAACTATAACACAAAATAATTAGTAGTAACACAAATATAATTAATTAATTAATTATTGTGTATTCTTTTTCTTTATTTATGAAAGAAAGGGAGATAATTTGATAGATACATATAGCATTATTTCAGAACAAAATATTTTTTAAAAATTATCCATAAGATCATTTTGAGTTATATTTTGTGTTTGGGTCCACAAATCATTAAATATTAAACCCTTCAGATTTATAAAGTTTATGCATTTATTTAACTTCTGACTGGTCTTCTGAATGCCCTGTTCAATGACAATTTATTTATGGCAGGTTTAAGTAAATTGGTTGGTGCAATAATTTTGACCTGTCTATAAAGGCAACCTGTCTATAGTGACCGTTTTTCTGCCTCCCCTTGGGCGGTCGCTATAGACAGGTTTGACTGTACATGTAATTCTGTACGGCATGCCGTTCTATAATATACATGTAATTCTGTACGGCATGCCGTTCTATATTATACATGTAATTCTGTACGGCATGCCGTTCTATATTACACATGTAATTCTGTACGGCATGCCGTTCTATATTACACATGTAATTCTGTACGGCATGCCGTTCTATATTATACATGTAATTCTGTACGGCATGCCGTTCTATATTATACATGTAATTCTGTACGGCATGCCGTTCTATAATATACATGTAATTCTGTACGGCATGCCGTTCTATATTATACATGTAATTCTGTACGGCATGCCGTTCTATATTATACATGTAATTCTGTACGGCATGCCGTTCTATATTATACATGTAATTCTGTACAGCATGCCGTTCTATATTATACACACCTTCCAAATTTCCTTCTGTATCTTCATTGGATTTCTCCAACCAACTGTAAAATGGAGTTAAATCATGTCAGTACAGATTACAAGTTCTATACTTTCATTAAAATACAAAATATCCCCTTTAATTCTGTCTATGGTTACCACTTAACACAGGGTCCAGTCATATTTTGATATTTAAACTGCAAATCACCAATGACCTTTCCAGACACCGATCAACACTTGTACAGCTATACAACTGTACACACGATACTGTGTCCTGTGTAGGATCAACACTCGTACAGCTATACAACTGTACACACGATACTGTGTCCTGGGTAGGATCAACACTCGTACAGCTATACAACTGTACACACGATACTGTGTCCTGTGTAGGATCAACACTCGTACAGCTATACAACTGTACAGACGATACTGTGTCCTGTGTAGGATCAACACTCGTACAGCTATACAACTGTACACACGATACTGTGTCCTGTGTAGGATCAACACCCATACAGCTATACAACTGTTCACACGATACTGTGTCCTGTGTGAGATCAACACTCGTACAGCTATACAACTGTACACACGATACTGTGTCCTGTGTAGGATCAACACTCGTACAGCTATACAACTGTTCACACGATACTGTGTCCTATGTAGGATCAACATTCGTACAGCTACACAACTGTACACACGATACTGTGTCCTGTGTAGGATCAACACTCATACAGCTATACACACGATACTGTGTCCTGTGTAGGATCAACACTCGTACAGCTATACAACTGTACACATGATACTGTGTCCTGTGTAGGATCAACACTCGTACAGCTATACAACTGTACACACGATACTGTGTCCTGTGAAGGATCAACACTCGTACAGCTATACAACTGTACACACGATACTGTGTCCTGTGTAGGATCAACACTCATACAACTACACAACTGTACACACGATACTGTGTCCTGTGTAGGATCAACACTCGTACAGCTATACAACTGTACACACGATACTGTGTCCTGTGTGAGATCAACACTCGTACAGCTATACAACTGTACACACGATACTGTGTCCTGTGTAGGATCAACACTCGTACAGCTATACAACTGTACACACGATACTGTGTCCTGTGTAGGATCAACACTCGTACAGCTATACAACTGTACACAAGATACTGTGTCCTGTGTAGAATCAACACTCGTACAGCTGTACAACTGTACACACGATACTGTGTCCTGGGTAGGATCAACACCCATACAGCTATACAACTGTACACACGATACTGTGTCCTGTGTAGGATCAACACTCGTACAGCTATACAACTGTACACACAATACTGTGTCCTGTGTAGGATCAACACTCGTACAGCTATACAACTGTACACATGATACTGTGTCCTGTGTAGGATCAACACCCATACAGCTACACAACTGTACACACGATACTGTGTCCTGTGTAGGAACAACACTCGTACAGCTATACAACTGTACACACGATACTGTGTCCTGTGTAGGATCAACACTCGTACAGCTATACAACTGTACACACGATACTGTGTCCTGGGTAGGATCAACACTGGTACAGCTATACAACTGTACACACGATACTGTGTCCTGTGTAGGATCAACATTCGTACAGCTATACAACTGTACACACGATACTGTGTCCTGGGTAGGATCAACATTCGTACAGCTATACAACTGTACACACGATACTGTGTCCTGTGTAGGATCAACACCCATACAGCTATACAACTGTACACACGATACTGTGTACTGTGTAGGATCAACATTCGTACAGCTATACAACTGTACACACGATACTGTGTCCTGGGTAGGATCAACACTGGTACAGCTATACAACTGTACACATGATACTGTGTAGGATCAACACTCGTACAGCTATACAACTGTACACACGGTACTGTGTCCTGTGTAGGATCAACACTCGTACAGCTATACAACTGTACACACAATACTGTGTCTTGTGTAGGATCAACATTCGTACAGCTATACAACTGTACACACGGTACTGTGTCCTGTGTAGGATCAACACTTGTACAGCTATACAACTGTACACACGATACTGTGTCCTGGGTAGGATCAACACTGGTACAGCTATACAACTGTACACATGATACTGTGTAGGATCAACACTCGTACAGCTATACAACTGTACACACGATACTGTGTAGGATCAACACCCATACAGCTATACAACTGTACACACGATACTGTGTCCTGTGTAGGATCAACACTCGTACAGCTATACAACTGTACACATGATACTGTGTAGGATCAACACTCGTACAGCTATACAACTGTACACACGGTACTGTGTCCTGTGTAGGATCAACATTCGTACAGCTATACAACTGTACACACGGTACTGTGTCCTGTGTAGGATCAACACTTGTACAGCTATACAACTGTACACACGATACTGTGTCCTGGGTAGGATCAACACTGGTACAGCTATACAACTGTACACATGATACTGTGTAGGATCAACACTCGTACAGCTATACAACTGTACACACGATACTGTGTAGGATCAACACCCATACAGCTATACAACTGTACACACGATACTGTGTACTGTGTAGGATCAACATTCGTACAGCTATACAACTGTACACACGATACTGTGTCCTGTGTAGGATCAACACTCGTACAGCTATACAACTGTACACACGATACTGTGTCCTGTGTAGGATCAACACTCGTACAGCTATACAACTGTTCACACGATACTGTGTAGGATCAACACTCGTACAGCTATACAACTGTTCACACGATACTGTGTCCTGGGTAGGATCAACACTCGTACAGCTATACAACTGTTCACACGATACTGTGTAGGATCAACACTAGTACAGCTACACAACTGTACACACGATACTGTGTCCTGTGTAGGATCAACACTTGTACAGCTATACAACTGTACACACAATACTGTGTTCTGTGTAGGATCAACACTCGTACAGCTATACAACTGTACACACGATACTGTGTCCTGTGTAGGATCAACACTCGTACAGCTATACAACTGTACACACGATACTGTGTCCTGTGTAGGATCAACACTCGTACAGCTATACAACTGTACACACGGTACTTCCAACCTACCAGAGAAAGGATTAACAATGTTCCAGTATTATTTCTAAAATTTCTCACCTAACAAGTGCCCAATGCGACTTGTGTCCAACTGGAAGAGATCTCCCTGTACAGTTTGGAGGTAGCGAGGATTGACGGGAAGTTTCAGAGCGTCCAGGTTACCCAGGACAAGGTCACTGAGCCACTGGGCATTGACTACAGGTAAGTGCCATTCCTTAGCTTTTTCGTACTTCTCTCCCTCTGGTCTGCAGGAATTAAAAGTTTTACCATGTATAGAATAATTTATCACCATTTTATACCATGTAAGTTTACAAATCATATATGTAGTCCAGTGTACTGTATCTAATCAAGCATGATTTTGCACCAAAGAAAAAATGGCTTATCTTTTGAGAAAAAATTGGGGGCCCTCAAAATTTATATATAAATCTGTTTATTTCAAAGTCAATATATGACAAACATTTCTCAATTTACAGATGAGAATAGCTGAATTCAGCTAATTAGCTAAAAAGAATCATGTTTGATCTAATGTATCAACATTACAAACAGTCTATAAACTGTGAGGTTTGCTTCGTAATGGTCATGTGAAAAGTATTTTGAAAATATTTCAAAATTGAACATTAATACACAAAAGGTTCCCTCAGGTGACTCTATACCCTATATGCTGAAGCATCAAATGAGTTTCCATTTGTGTAATATTTTTTCATGAGTACACACTTACCTTTTACAGACAAGTACCGAGTTAGAATGGGTCATGTAGCCAGTGTATTAAGCCGAGTACACACTTACCTTTTACAGACAAGTACCGAGTTAGAATGGGTCATGTAGCCGGTGTATTTAGTCTAGTACACACTTACCTTTTACAGACAAGTACCGAGTTAGAATGGGTCATGTAGCCAGTGTATTTAGCCCCGATAGCATTAATCATCTGTTTGATACGCATTCTTTCATCCCCCTCAAAGTTTGTCACACAAATAATCTACAACACATCAAAAAGTAGTAAAATTCTTTAATATATCATGAAATAGATTTAATACATATCAATTATCTTACAATAATTAGTGCTTAAATATCACCAGGTATATCATATTTAATACACCAACCGTCCTTTACTGACCATAGCTGCAGGCTCCATGAAGAAACCTATACTGCAGATAGTATTAATAAAGCTGAGTTTTTTATACTGGGAAAATTGTGTGGTGGAGACACGAGTATATGATGTTTATGTTACTGGTTGAACATGAAAGGACTTAATATGTAGAAATCAACCAGCAAACATTTTAATATTTAACAACATGACAAACAATATGTATAAAATAGCACACTAATATTGAAATCATTGTACAGACTCTATTTATAGTAACAGTTACCTTGACCTTTGACCTCTCTTTTTCACTTTTGGTTTTAATACAACTGTCAATCTTATTAAGTGTTACAGGGGAAGGGGTATTGTGTGAAATGGAATTTTTAAACAATTCTCTGTCTATAAAATTAATATCTATAAATTAAGATAAATAAATTTGTTGCTATGGTGATCATGACCGTTTACCTGGTTACAGCATGGCTTCACATCAGCGAAGATCAGGGGGATGTGCAGAGCCTGCCAGGGAGGCAGCATTCTCTTCCTGAGGAGCACGTCATTTAGCCAGTATGCTGTCACTACACGTCTCTGGTCTTTTAAACCCTGTGTAATAATTCATGTGAAATACTGAAACTTGTTAAAGCATAGCTTGAAGTTGGTGCACATTTCTCGGTCTTGAACACAAAAAATCATTCAAATACAGTTCATTTTATTCTTTACAAATCACAAATATACCAGATTATTAAAATTTAGCTACAGGGATTTCCATTTGGCTCAGTGATGGACCATAAATTGTAACTTTGTTTAGGCCAAATAAAATTGATATCTTGTTTCTCAGGCACATTTTTCCAAAAAAATCACTCCCTAAAAATGTGATGAGGGATGGACTCTTTAAAAAATATTTTTCTCTCCATCACACACGATAGATATATTACGTGATTTGAAATTATGTCAGTTATTAAACATAGAAATTTTGTATTCTCAAACACTAGCATGTCTGCCTTGATTTTCTTGTAAATTAGAACACATGTCTTTAATATAATTACTCCATTTAACACACATGTTCCACCACCTTGTCACATTTACGTCTTGTAATTGAAATATATTTTGTGATCTGATTTGGGGGTGTCTAAAACACAGGCTGTCCAATATTCCGGCTTGAGAAGCAAGATATGGTTTGTTTGGTTTGTTTTTGTTTAACGTCCTATTAACAGCCAGGGTCATTTAAGGACGTGCCAGGTTTTGGAGGTGGAGGAAAGCCAGAGTACCCGGAGAAAAACCACCGGCCTACGGTCAGTACCTGGCAACTGCCCCACGTAGGTTTCGAACTCGCAGCCCAGAGGTGGAGGGCTAGTGATAAAGTGTCGGGACACCTTAACCACTCGGCCACCACGGAAGCAAGAAATTAATCTTATTTGGCCTTACTAACACAGCAGATGACTAAGGGGTACTCACCAGAGCAAACACGTCGCTGTGTTGGTTGGCACACAGTATGTGGGTTACACGGTTAGAGTAGGCAGGATCTACCTGGCCTCCATGCTGCCCGATCACCTGTCAATCAAAGTACAGAAAGGTTTTTATGTTCTTTCACAAAATGTTCAGTGTACAAATGTACCACCTCACATGTAAGGACTTACAGCTAGATCTAGGAATATAGTGAACTAAACTTGAAATGTATCGCCATTATTATTGTCTGCATCCATAGCGAAAAAAAAAGTGATTTTTCAAGGTCACATGCTAATAATAGTTTCTGTACACCTGTTTAAATGTATCACTCACATCAAATGTGTATAAAAGCCAAAATCAATCAGACCACCTTGGTGTCCTCGGACATAAACACCAAGAAGATTGCTTCAGACAAATCAATCCAGATTTAATCGCAACTTTATACGACACTGAAATGCCAAAGTCTTTTTCAATCAGCATAGACCATTTCACAAACATCTTACAGCCTAAATGTTTCCAAGTCTGCAGTTCTGACCAACAATACCCTCATACATGAATTCAAAATGTTTTAAAGTCACTGAATTTGATAACTATTAATCCATAACTACTGTAATGACATTGAATTTGATAATTATTAATCCATAACTACTATGATATTGAATTTGATAATTATTAATCCATAACTACTGTAATGACATTGAATTTGATCATTATTAATCCATAACTACTATAATGATATTGAATTTGATAATTATTAATCCATAACTACTATGATATTGAATTTGATAATTATTAATCCATAACTACTGTAATGATATTGAATTTGATAATTATTAATCCATAACTACTGTAATGATATTGAATTTGATAATTATTAATCCATAACTACTATAATGACATTGAATTTGATAATGATTAATCCATAACTACTATGATATTGAATTTGATAATTATTAATCCATAACTACTGTAATGACATTGAATTTGATAATTATTAATCCATAACTACTGTAATGACATTGAATTTGATAATTATTAATCCATAACTACTGTAATGACATTGAATTTGATCATTATTAATCCATAACTACTATAATGACATTGAATTTGATAATTATTAATCCATAACTACTATGATATTGAATTTGATAATTATTAATCCATAACTACTGTAATGATATTGAATTTGATAATTATTAATCCATAACTACTGTAATGATATTGAATTTGATAATTATTAATCCATAACTACTATAATGACATTGAATTTGATAATGATTAATCCATAACTACTATGATATTGAATTTGATAATTATTAATCCATAACTACTATAATGATACTGAATTTGATAATTATTAATCCATAACTACTATGATATTGAATTTGATAATTATTAATCCATAACTACTGTAATGACATTGAATTTGATCATTATTAATCCATAACTACTATAATGACATTGAATTTGATAATTATTAATCCATAACTACTATGATATTGAATTTGATAATTATTAATCCATAACTACTGTAATGATATTGAATTTGATAATTATTAATCCATAACTACTGTAATGATATTGAATTTGATAATTATTAATCCATAACTACTATAATGACATTGAATTTGATAATGATTAATCCATAACTACTATGATATTGAATTTGATAATTATTAATCCATAACTACTGTAATGACATTGAATTTGATAATTATTAATCCATAACTACTGTAATGACATTGAATTTGATAATTATTAATCCATAACTACTACAATGACATTGAATTTGATAATTATTAATCGATAACTACTGTAATGATATTGAATTTGATAATTATTAATCCATAACTACTACAATGACATTGAATTTGATAATTATTAATCCATAACTACTGTAATGACATTGAATTTGATAATTATTAATCCATAACTACTGTAATGACATTGAATTTGATAATTATTAATCCATAACTACTGTAATGACATTGAATTTGATCATTATTAATCCATAACTACTATAATGACATTGAATTTGATAATTATTAATCCATAACTACTATGATATTGAATTTGATAATTATTAATCCATAACTACTGTAATGATATTGAATTTGATAATTATTAATCCATAACTACTGTAATGATATTGAATTTGATAATTATTAATCCATAACTACTATAATGACATTGAATTTGATAATGATTAATCCATAACTACTATGATATTGAATTTGATAATTATTAATCCATAACTACTATAATGATACTGAATTTGATAATTATTAATCCATAACTACTATGATATTGAATTTGATAATTATTAATCCATAACTACTGTAATGACATTGAATTTGATCATTATTAATCCATAACTACTATAATGACATTGAATTTGATAATTATTAATCCATAACTACTATGATATTGAATTTGATAATTATTAATCCATAACTACTGTAATGATATTGAATTTGATAATTATTAATCCATAACTACTGTAATGATATTGAATTTGATAATTATTAATCCATAACTACTATAATGACATTGAATTTGATAATGATTAATCCATAACTACTATGATATTGAATTTGATAATTATTAATCCATAACTACTGTAATGACATTGAATTTGATAATTATTAATCCATAACTACTGTAATGACATTGAATTTGATAATTATTAATCCATAACTACTACAATGACATTGAATTTGATAATTATTAATCGATAACTACTGTAATGATATTGAATTTGATAATTATTAATCCATAACTACTACAATGACATTGAATTTGATAATTATTAATCCATAACTACTGTAATGATATTGAATTTGATAATTATTAATCCATAACTACTATAATGACATTGAATTTGATAATTATTAATCCATAGCTACTATAATGACATTGAATTTGATAATTATTAATCCATAACTACTATAATGATATTGAATTTGATAATTATTAATCCATAACTACTATAATGATATTGAATTTGATAATTATTAATCCATAACTACTATAATGATATTGAATTTGATAATTATTAATCCATAACTACTATAATGACATAATCTCTCATTAAACACGTACAAGACTTCTTGTGATTGAGAACATCCCCCATACCAATCTATCACATGTGTGATAGCTGTGTAGCAGGAATGGAGAACACAAGAATGTTTTAACATCCATATTGGTCACACAATAAATGATAGAGGGATTTTGGGGGAAATGATGTCAATATGAAATCCTTCCTATCATAAGAGTGAAGTGACAGACCTTTTTCCAGTTGTCAATCTGATCCGGTCCCACCATCTTCTGGTAGTCCGTTATATAGAAAATACATCCCAGCAAGCACATGTCAGCAGGCACTACAAAATAAGTAACAAAATCGCTTATTTACAATTTCTTTATCTTGAAAGGCAGAAAAAAAGATATCATTATATGATTTTGTGAATAGCAGGGTTTCCAAACTTACCATTGTCAGTAGGGTCATGACCCCAATAGGTAGGCATCATAGGGGACTGTGATGGGTGTTGACCCTTCTGTGACCCTGTGGCAGATCCGTATCGCGGAGGAGGATGACGGTGTGGCACGTTCATATTCAAACCAAGAATCTGATTAATCTACCAATACAGAAAAGTCATATTAACTTAACTGAATAAGTAATGAAGTTTTTTCACCTGATCAACTACTTTAGTATGTTTGTTAATTCCAATAATTTTCACCTACACTAGACTACACTTGCACTTATGCTGAACATAGTTACTATCAAATATCTGGGAGATATCTCAACCAATCAGAAACCTATATTTATATGTTCAGTATAAGGTTTGTTAATCTTACCCGCGTGTTGTATCCCTATCTACATGCAAAAAGGTGAGTGATTCTTTTAATCATAGGTATTATTTCAAAGAAACAATATCAGCTGTATATTCATTTCTATCAACATTATTCCTTGTCTAGTTACACATTGTGAGAAATGTTATTACCGACCTTGTTTGTGTTGGGGCGTGGTCCAGGAGACGGGTGCTGTGGGCCAGAGTTAGTGATGTTCCGTAACGTCCGCTGAGGTTGATTCTAGGGATGGAAAAGTACCATTCATTTACAATGCTGTGGTTTTGCAAATTTTGACTAATGACTATTCCAACTAAGAAGTTATGTACGAGAATTAGTATTATCAGAAGTGGGATCTAAATTTAAATATTAATGTTTATTGAGGTGGCCACATAAAGAAAATAATATTTGATATTACAAAACAATACCAACGCCTCCATCCTGTCATGTTTTGTCGATATATAAAGTTTTAAGCAAACTCCAAATTTCAACACTTTTTTCCAAAAACCAAAAAAAGAGGCCCATGGGCCTTAACGGTCACCTGATTTTTGAAATATTTCAGTAAATTTGATTGACACTTTTTGGCCTGACCCATCAGTCTAAGGGATCAGTCAGGGCCAATATGTGCATACCATTAAGCAGTCATCCCATGCTGATAATGTTAACAAATTTAGAATGAATTTCAAAACAAATAAAACAAATGAGAATCAAAAATGTGATTTCCCTACAACTGTAGTAAAGTTTATCCCCTCCCATGGGGCAAACATGAGACCTAAGGGCTAGGAAATTCACAATTATGGTAAAGCACCTTAAGACCCTTCCATCTATGAAGAGTATTTGATTTTACCTTATTTGGGTTGTAAGAAGAAGATCTTTAAAATTTCAGTTAATTTGACCCTTTTGCCCCCCCCCCCCCCCCCCCCCCCCCCCAGGGGGTCAGTCAGGGCAAACATGTACATACCATCAAACTGTCATCCCAAGCTGATAATGTTAACAAAGTTAGAATGAATTCCATTAAAAACAAATAATAGCTATAGTCAAAAATTTCCCTTTATAAACTATAGTAAGGTTTACCCCCTCCCCAGGGGCAAACGTGAGACCTCAGGGTTATGAAATTCACAATTTCGTAAGGCACATTAAGAACCTTCCATCTATGAAGAGTATTTGATTCTACCATATCTGATAGTAGAGAAGAAGATTTTTGAAATTTCAGTCAATTTGACCCTTTTTGGCCCCGTCCACCAGCCCCTGGGGGTCAACCAGGGCCAACATGTACATACCATCAAACTGTCATCCCAAGCTGATAATTTGAACCAAGTTAGAATGAATTCCAATTGAAATCCAACAAATAATAGTCAAAAATGTGATTTCCCTATATAAACTATAGTAAAGTTTACCCCCTCCCCAGGGGCAAACGTGAGACCTCAAGGTCATGAAATTCACAATTTTGTAAGGCACATTAAGAACCTTCCATCTATGAAGAGTATTTGATTCTACCATATCTGATAGTAGAGAAGAAGATTTTTGAAATTTCAGTCAATTTGACCCTTTTTGTCCCCGTCCACCAGCCCCTGGGGGTCAACCAGGGCCAACATGTACATACCATCAAACTGTCATCCCAAGCTGATAATTTGAATCAAGTTAGAATGAATTCCAATTGAAATCCAACAAATAATAGTCAAAAATGTGATTTCCCTATATAAACTATAGTAAAGTTTACCCCCTCCCCTGGGGCAAACGTGAGACCTCAAGGTCATGAAATTCACAATTTTGTAAGGCACATTAAGAACCTTCCATCTATGAAGAGTATTTGATTCTACCATATCTGATAGTAGAGAAGAAGATTTTTGAAATTTCAGTCAATTTGACCCTTTTTGTCCCCGCCCACCAGCCCCTGGGGGTCAACCAGGGCCAACATGTACATACCATCAAACTGTCATCCTATGCTGATAATTTGAACCAAGTTAGAATGAATTCCAACACAAATCCAACAAATAATAGTCAAAAATGTGATTTCCCTATATAAACTATAGTAAAGTTTAACCACTCCCCAGGGGCAAACGTGAGACCTCAAGGTCATGAAATTCACAATTTTGTAAGGCACATTAAGAACCTTCCATCTATGAAGAGTATTTGATTCTACCATATCTGATAGTAGAGAAGAAGATTTTTGAAATTTCAGTCAATTTGACCCTTTTTGTCCCCGCCCACCAGCCCCTGGGGGTCAACCAGGGCCAACATGTACATACCATCAAACTGTCATCCTATGCTGATAATTTGAACCAAGTTAGAATGAATTCCAACACAAATCCAACAAATAATAGTCAAAAATGTGATTTCCCTATATAAACTATAGTAAAGTTTAACCACTCCCCAGGGGCAAAGATGAGACCCCAGAGTCATGAAATTCACAATTTTGGTAAAGCACCTTAAGACCCTTTCATCTATGAAGAGTGTTTGATTCCACCTTACCTGAGAGTAGAGAAGAAGATTTTTGAAGTTTTAGTCAATTTGACCCTTTTTGACCCCGCCCCTCAGGCCCCTGGGGGATGGGGACCATATAATTCACAATTTTGGTTGACCTTCAGCCATAGAAGCTCCCTGCCAAATTTCATTGAATTTAGTTCAGTGGTTTTGGAGAAGAAGTTGAAAATGTAAATTGTTTACGGACGGACGACGCACGACGGACGACGACGGACAAAAGGCGATAAGAATAGGTCACTTGAGACTTTGTCTCAGGTGACCTAAAAACTGGACTTGATATTAATATGGAAGCAGCCTGCATTATATTATATACATGTATAAATATTATGTCATTTTTATTCCAATAATCACTGTTTTTGAAATACAGCAGATGTATCATAGAATTCATTTCAATTTGGCTATGCACTAAAGGTTCCATAGGATATTCTCAAAATTTAAGGTTTTTAACCTAAAAATACAGCAAACCTTTCATGTAATCTGAAGGGTGAGTTGATATAACCATGCTACAATGCAAGTATATTGAGAAACTGGCCTTAGTACAAATTCAGATTATTGGACCATAAATTCTGGATGAAACTTGGTAATGGCAAGGGTGTGTTGAGAAGTCCCCTTTGTGATCAAACTATACACCAAGGTAAAAGTTGGACTTAAACTTTCCGAGCCACAGATCTAAAAGCAAAAAACTTGGAAGTGAAATGTTGAAGACAATGCCGTCTTGCTTTGCTACTTCTTCGCAGACAAGACAAAATTGATTTTTTTTTTTTGATTTTTTGATTTTTTTTTTTAAATCTTACCGCCAATTGGTTCTGCATCCCCATTGGATCATGCCCTGGGAAGGGAGACAACCCCTGGCCTGGCATGCCTGCATATCCGCCCAATCCTGCCTGTTGCATCTGGTGAGGGGAAGGCATGTTAATACCACCGGGCATTGGTGGGTGTGGTTTCCCTGGGGACTTTGGGGAGTGACTAGTTCGCGGTTGTCCTCCTGCCTGTTACAAGATATATTTATAATACTGAATACGACCGACTACATGGACAAACAGCGGGGGACACACCATGCTTATAACTCTAGTACAACTGGGGGATCTTTCATGCTCAACTAGAAGTCAATTTGGCATTCAACAAAGTCTGATTCATCAGGCTTTAAAATATTAACTTAAAATTTATTTCATGTACAGTATATATCAAGTATACAAAATGACATGTAGATCATTATGTACATCTCACGTTTGAACTTTTTGACAATTATAGAACTATTCAACATATTATGTAAATTGTGATTATATTAGCAAGCCCTAAAATACATTTACCATTCTAATGAAGATATAGCAGTCTTAGAATGTTATATAAAGCATAGCTCTTTATACTTTATACTCACAAACATCCATTAAACGAATGAATGTTTTGTCCGTAGTAATATACATATAAGGCCATCATATCATAACAAAGGATTTCTCCACAGAGAAAATCAAATTGCCCCAGTTACAATTATATAAAAGAACAAAAGATATTAAAATCATTGGTAAAACGAAAATAAAATTTCTTTCAGAGGATTTCTGGCTCCATGGTCAACAGGTGGAGAAAATGGTGAGAATATTGAATACACATCCAGTCTATAGGAAACTCTCTCCTCTGTCTGTCTTATGGTAAAATCTCGTTAAATACGGCTTGTTCGATGTCATCAAAAACAGGGCTTAAAAAGAGGAATATTCTCATAAATATAGCCACCAGAAGGGATAATCACTGGTATATCTAGTGACTGTGGCGTAGAATGATCTGAATTGTTTATAATTAGCTATTTTATCTAACCACTGGTATACGTTGTTATATTCCAGGCCGACACAAAGATGATATTGTTCCCAAGCCTGTACTTCAAACATACAGGTAACAAATACTTCTTGATTGCTTTTATTCTGCCTTCCTCAGTGAGAAATATTTCTATCTGGAACTGCTTGAAAATGTGTTTTCGTAAAAACCGATAAGTAGAGATTTTCTTCCAGAAGTTCAGCAGAGGAGATAAGTTTGACAAGACTGACATACAACAACCACAATTTTAAGGTTAAGAAAAACTGTCAAAATGTGTTCACACAAAAACTTGCAAGTGGAATTAATAATTTCAAAGAAGTTTTATAAATGTGTGTAATCACTATCATAAGACGTAAAAATTGAGTAATGATTAATATTATTATCTGAAATTAATTACAAGTACCTGGTAGCTAAAACACTACCAACATCACTTCTTGATCAATGTATTGTTTAGATAATGAAAAGAGAAGTAATGTTAATCTGTAGTATTTTATGATTGTTGTAATTTGTGAAAACATGCAGATGTTTGTGTTACACTCTTGAGTATAGGACTTAACATGTGTTTACAAATGGTTATGTAGGAATATCAAGTAATCTGTCACGTGAATACTGCAGTGTAAGAAACATTCTGATACCAGCTGGTATCTGTTAACTCATGATTCAATTTCAGTCAGTTATCAGGAGGTCAAATTTTGTACTGTAAGACATGAAACCCTGCAAAGACTGATTAATCAAGTATCTTAAATATGTAACTTATCGTATATTATCAAAGCCTGATCACACGAGTAACTAGTGTCGATTTAATCGATGATTAGTCATTTTACCTCTGACGATGACTAATCAATCATAGTTTCTATTATCAATCAAGGTTTGGCTACAACATGGAAATTTTCAAGATTGACAGCTGACTTCAACAACTCATAAATGGTAAATTGAAATAAAAATGCATTCAAACAACATTTTAAAACATAGCTAGATGTCCAAAACATATCCACAACATTTTCCCCTTTAAATTCTCTGTATGATTTGAAGTTTACTTAGAATTTGTTAAGACTGGTCAAAGCATTACCCAATATTTTTTTGTTTGTTTTAGAGTTATGCATTCCATCCTTGACCTTGTCTTTGTAGAATTATGTAATTGTGACCTTGACCTTTAATATTGAAAACAAATATAAAGATTACCGTGACCTTAGACATTTAGAATTGTGTAAAGGCAACCCTGACCTTGGCTATTTTAATTACGACCTTAAACTTGCCTATTTAATGTAAAGGTGACCTTCACCATAGTACCAAAGGCATATTCTTATCAACAATTGAATTTCTCTCTGAATGAGGTTGCCAGAAAGATGACATCAAATTGGTTGACAATTTTCTATGAATGACCTTGACAAGTGTTCATGCACTATAACTCATGAGGTAATGTCATACTTGATGTTTGTATAGAGTTGGATCAAAATCTGTTCAGAAATGACACAGCTATAGGAAAGACAGTAGACAGGACATTAGGGACAAGACAGCTTAACTCTGGTCAGGATGTACAAAAGGTTTACAGGTGAAACATATACCTATGTATGCTATTATAACTCAGGTCTGTATGATAATGACATCATTTAATGAATTATTTAAGAAAGTGTAACATTAGACCAATCAAGCACCAAGTTGACTGAGCTTAAATCCTAAAGTAACAAAGTCCAATTTTGTACTTTGTTTGATCATGTGGTCAAAATAGTATTGAGGCAAAAATCTATTTTAAGCAACATTTAATGACCTTGACCTTTAGCTAAACATGCCCTAAATCAATATCAATCTGCTATTCCCCAAGTGAAAGCTTCACAGTTTGAACTTGATTGTACTATTCATTCTCAAGTTGTCATCAAAACAAACAAAAGCTTCTTTAAATAACAGTGGCATTGACCTTAGCTGATCGCACCAAAAATAAACAGGGTTCTGTTCATCACATTGTGGAAGCACTAGAAGAATTTGAACTTCAATTGACTCTGCATTTCGAAATATCTCCTAGATAACAGACAGACATATACAGGATGCCCATAGGGTCTGTATCGCTCACCTGGATATTTCAATGATTATGGCAAAACACTTCTCGTTGGACCCTAATGACCTTGACCTTTGACCTAGTAACCCTGATCTCCTTGTTTATTTCAGACCAATAAAACATTCATCAGTGAACAGATACAGAATTTGACCATGACCTTTTGGCCTAATGATCTTGATGTTTGACCTTGATTTTTGAACTGAGTATGTAATTTTGTGAACTTAACATTCTGACCAGACTTCATATAAATTTATCAATAAATGCTAAAGTTAACAACCGGGAACTTAATTTGTTGATGGACAGACAGACAGCTGGACAAAATGATTGCTAAAGGGCATCTGTATCTTCGAAATGGGGACCTTAAATTAAGACAAAAAAAAAATATTTTAAAGAATTAGCTGAATTTCACCTATTGGGTCCCACCCCTGGGGGATCCCTAACCCACTATTTATACAGATTTATTTTCCTTTAACCCAAGGATGATTTAGATCGAAAGAATCTTGCCTTTGAAACAGAAGAAGGGTTTTAAAGAATTTGCTAGATTTCCCCTATTGGGCTCCACCCCTTAGGCCACTGGAAGGCCAACCCCACCACTTGTACAATTTTGAATTCCCAACTACTAGGAATGCTTTCAGCAAAATATGAGCGATATCCAGTGCATGTTTCTAGAGAAGTGATCTATAGCAGTATAGTCAAATTTGCCCCCTTTTGACCCACCCCTCAGCTCCCTAGGGGGTCAATTTTTTAAGTTAACCAGAGATATATCCTTTTTGTCATTGTTAGCAAACAGTAAAAGCATCTCTATTGTTGATATATTTCCAGCTTTTATCACTTGCAATTCTAGCCAGAAGGTTGGATGAAAGCACAAGGTTATATCGAGGTACAGAATTGTAAAACATCAGGTTATATAAGGTACAGAATGCAGAGAAGTGGTTACTATCAGAAACAACTACAGATTACAGAGGGAAAATAGTTCACACAATTATGTCCGCCACCAAAAGCTGCCCGCACCAGTAAGCAACGTTTTTGTTTAAAAGTTTACTGATATCAATAATAAAATGACTTTTTAAAGATATACATGTATTTTTGTGTCTCTTCTTGGATAAAAGGTAATATTATAGTCTTCTTTTGTACTTCTCCTACATCAATAATCTTTACTATAACACTTTGAGAGAAAAATGGGAAGAAATTTCTAATTCTACAGGAGAAAACAATAGTAAAAAAAAAATTATTGAATTTTCTTAAAAAGATGTGCACACATTCCTGTCAAGCTGGCAGGAATCAGTCCTGACAATTTCCAAGTGCAGAATTTTTTGTGGAAGAAACGCTTATATACAAACACATACATGTCCTGTGTGCATGAGTGATGAAGTTTTGTGAAGAAATATATATATAATATAAAATAAATAAAGTATTTAATACTGATTATGTGTTTGTTAAAAATGCATTCTGATAAACGTAAAAATAAATCTTGTCCAATATCATTATGACCACACACTTACCTCACCGTTCTTTACTCTAGAAAATGTTTCATGTTAGTCTGACAGTCTTATACATTTGTTTTCAGTACAACAATCAGTTTCCTATTTAATACCATACACATTAACTCGCAAATCGTATTAAACTTTCCTGTTATGAAAATGCATTTTGAAAGAAAAGCTGACAAAGGTCTAGTACTTATCCAGAAAAGACACTGAAACCATGAAGCACTGTTTAGTTGATAGAAAGTCGCAGTAGATAATTAAATACTAAACAGAACCAGGAAGTATTGGCTCCTTTTAGTAAAGTATCATGGATCCTATTAGTAATGTATTCTATTACAACTATCACGGATCCTATAAGTAAAGTATCTTATGACAACTATCACGGATCCTATTAGTAAAGTATCCTTTGACAATTATCACGGATCCTATTAGTAAAGTATCTTATGACAACTATCACGGATCCTATTAGTAAAGTATCTTATGACAACTATCACGGATCCTATAAGTAAAGTATCCTTTGACAATTATCACGGATCCTATTAGTAAAGTATCCTTTGACAATTATCACGGATCCTATTAGTAAAGTATCCTATTACAACTATCACGGATCTTATAAGTAAAGTATCCTATTACAACTATCACGGATCTTATTAGTAAAGTAAAATATTTAAAAACCTCTTCCGCTTAAAAAAAGTCATTATTAAACTGACATTAATCTGAAATAAAGCAATAAAGAAGGAGTTTATTTTGATGCTTAGCCAAGTAGCTGTTGATTAATAACATGATACATTAAGAGTAGAGAGGTTAAGAGTTTAAATCCGTGTGAGGTTTAGTAGTACTAGAAAATAAAGAATTCAAGATCTTAATTGCATATCTGGAATAAAACATGACTTCTTTCCTATATGAATTTTTAAATATCTTATTCCGAATGTATAGATATTTCAGTCATGTTTGTATAATGCATTATATATCTAATCCAACTGTATACTGTAGATATACAAGTGGTTCGTTTCACAGATTTGATGTACTCTGTACAATCAACGCATCATTCAGGTTGACCTGTAATTGATTATGAAGCATGCAATGTGCAAGCAGAGAAGCTGCAAGCAAGCAAACCTGTATGCGATTGTTGACCATGCGAGCCAATGCCTCTTTAGCACTAGGTGTAGGTGGCCTTGACCCAGCTCCTGACTCCTCCCCCGACACGCGTCGCTCTAAAGCAGCCATGGCAGACTGCTGGAAGGGGGTGTTCACCTGATTTCCGGGCGACCGGGCAGACATCTCCCCACGTTGCCGAGCATGGTTACCCATCATGTGTAGATATTGATTTTGCATCATCATTGGGTCTGCGATATCCATGGCCTCTGGAAACATGACTGGTGGTGGTGTTGGCTCCCGTGGCGGTGGAGGGGGTGGTGTAGGAGACTTGGGTCGAGGGTACTCTATCAGCTCCGGGTCGTAGATCACCTCATCAAGCTTCTCTCCCTTAGTAATGCTGTCAGTGACCCAGTCAGGGGTGACAATCTTTATATTAGCTACGTGTGCGGAGGCGGATCGGTACTTCTCCTGGTAAAATAATATTGTGAACTATAAAGTATAGCCAGAGATGTATGGACTGTAGGCATTTCACTCTCCATCAATATAATACACAAGTGGATGACAGAGAAACTTCATCCATGTACAGACGGCAGGGAAAGAACTTGGCTTGTGAATGAATTGCAAGAAATCTAACTTCTGATTCAACATCAACACCTATCTGTATTTAACAACATTAAGAATGTTATTAGAGACTGGTATTTTGTAATACCAGGGACAACTGTGTGAAATTTAGAGGAACCATATTAAATGACTTTTAATGTAACGGAAATGATTCATACGCTTTCAGTATTGTAAGTGATGAGATGGGTACACGACTGATCTAGGGTTTGTTGACATCGACCGCCATAGTAAGTCACCATTCCCCATAGTGCCTTGGCATCATCAGGCTCCAACTGAAATACAGAACACTCGGGGTAAAGTTGTTTACTCATGTCAGAAAGAACTTTCAGAAATATATTTAATATATAAGTATTTAAGTATTAAAATATAATGTATAAAATCTAACGTAAAATTGTAGATGTTCTATGAGTGAATTAGAACCACACTGTTAACCATTCTATGTAATTCTATCACAGGAAGGTATACAGGAAGTTGTGTTTTGATCGCTCTTACCTGAGAGGAACAGGCTACAACTCCAGATAACAGGCGCCCTTCTGGTGCAAATATCTCAATACTAACAGCAAGCTAAGGATAAGTCTACAGACAGGTATCAGGTATCCAGGCTTGGACTTAAACTCTACTGGAAGTTGATTTTGTTTGAAATGCTAATGAAGTTATCACACTTCACACAGAGTAAGTGTGAGATAGTGCTACAATTAAATACAATTTGTATCATGATAAATACTGCTGCAATATAGAAATATTGTGGAGATATTGTTGTTTTTTTATCATAACATGCCATTAACAGGAGTTGTCATAAGACAACTTAGCTCACTGAATGGGTTGAAATTCAGAATTAATTATTCAAAAGTAGTCAAAGGTCATAGTAAAGGCCAGCAGCTCTGCCATATAGTACCAAAGGTCATGTCAGAGTAACAGACATGTCAAATGCTTGAGTTGTATCCTCATCAGTATTGAATAATTATTAATTATAAAAACTTTAACCTTGTCGTTTAGGGATGTGACTGACTTGTCCCCGCAAGCTATAAACAGAATAGTGTGAACCAAGAATCAATATCCAATTTTTACAATAAAATTTACTCTAACCTATAAAATTTATAACAGCAGACAGCAATTGATAAGTAAGAATTATAGAATATATGCATATTATGCATTTCATATTATTAGATATCAGTTCCAACTGTTTCAGTTGAATTGTGAGGATACGGAAGTCTTTTCTTGCATTTCACAGACAGGATCACCCACTGGCTCTGCAAAATAAATTGTACTTTTTTTTCAGAATACATCCATAATATGAATCAGTTTTGAAATATACAAATATCTAAATTTAATGTTTTGCAATTTTTCAAGAACAAATGATGTTTACGTGTTGCAGGGTACCATAAAATTTTGATATAAGAAGTTCAATACAACCGCAAGACAGGGGAATATCCAGTCACTTATCAACTTATAGTCAAGCTGCTAATACTGATCTTATTGAAAATTTCAAATAGCCTATCGACAAATTAAAACTTCAATAAAAAATAGGTTGTTGAGTCAATGTTGACATTAATTTCCCTTTGTAAACTCACCGTGACAACAGGAAGTTCAAAGAGTTCTTTGGCCTCTGAGTAGTCATCTTGTGTATGATCATCAGCGATCACATGACTCACCATCTGACTCAAATATGTGTCTCTCTTTGCCCCTCCAGCATTAAGAAGAGCAAGTACCTGATTAATTAATATAAACATTAGTTATTAATGCGTTGGCATATAATTCAATATTATCTACATGAATGAATTTATTTCTTTTTATGGGGAAATACAGGGCATCCAGTAGTCCCTTGAGAGTATGTTTTTGACTCCCCAAATTGAGATCTGACTCTTGGTTTTGAGGGACTTGTCTATTTAACATATGTTTTGACCCTTCAGATTTCTCAGATATAGTGATTTGACTTCTGAAATTGCTAAAAGTCAAGGGTCAACTGGATGCCCTGAATTTTAGCTGAAATACAATTTATATGTATCCAACTTCTAACAAAATCAGTAAGAGGTTAATTGCCGAGATTCATATTACGGTAAAAAAATAATCTGAAAATGAATTTTAAAGAAGTATACAGCATAATACTGTAAGTGCACACTTTACTTGGAATACATCATTATGCTCAGGTACAATAGTCTATATTGTACTATGGATATCAGGCAATTTCTTAGAATCAAATCAATGGTTCATTATTTTTCTAAATGTTGGACTTACTTGTTGGTGAGAATGAAAAACAAGAGGCCCATGGGGCCTGTATCGCTCACCTGGTTGGATTAGACCAAATGTCAAAATAATGTTCATGTTCAATTCGTTTTATTTGTCAATCTCAAACAATGCTATATGTGGTTATGGTGTTGGGTTCCCAACTGCTTTAAAGAAATAACGAAGTCCAGACTCTCTAAGGGTCTGAAAGACCTCAAGAATTGTTTTTAGAACATCCATTCATGACTTTATGACTAAACTAGCAATTTAAAGGAATTACCTCTATTTCCCCTATGAGGCCCTGCCCCTTTGGCCCCTTGGGGGTCAGAGTCACCATTTATGCAAAATCTGTTCCCCTTCTCCCAATGATGTTTCTGACCAAATTGGGTTCAAATCCTTTCATAACTTTATGACAAGTAGCGATTTAAAGGAATTACCTCTATTTCCCCTATGGGGCCACGCCCCTTTGGCCCCTTGCCTTGGGGGTCAGAGTCACCATTTATGCAAAATCTGATCCCCTTCCACCAATGATATTTCTGACCAAATTGGGTTCAAATCCATTCATAACTTAATAACTAGTAGCGATTTAATTGGGCCCCGCCCCTTTGGCCCCTCGGGGGTCAGAGTCACCATTTATGCAAAATCTGTTCCCCTTCCCCCAAGGATGTTCTCGACTAAATTGGGTTTAAATCCATTCATAACTTTATGACTAGTAGCGACTTAAAGGCATTACCTCTATTTCCCCTATTGGGTCCCGCCTCTCCGGCCCCTTGGGGGTCAGAGTCACCATTTATGCAAAATCTGATCTCTTTCCGCCAAGGATGATTCTGACCAAATTTGGTCAAAATCCAATTAGAACTTTATGACTAGTTAGTAGTAGCGATTTGAAGCAAATGTTGAAGGATGGACGCCGCGCCATGACATAAGCTCACCGGACCTTCGGTCCAGGTGAGCTAACAATGTAATAATGACATATATGTAGCCAGAGGTTAATCTAGACCATTTTTCCTGCCAAAATTAGGTAGATTCCCCAATGATGGTATTTTCCTCTTTGAATAAAACAAATTCCCCATCAAGATAAAATCCCATAAAATAGGGGAACATTCTCCAAAACAGGGGAATCCCCCAAATTTTGATGAAATATGTAAGAGTTATATACTTATTGCAAAGAATAGTTGTAAAATGTTGAAGTTTAAAGAATGATTCAAGACACTGCAGCCCTTCATTTCCCCTGAATTTCATAACGGGTATTATTCCCCATATCCTAGATTAACGCCTGGTGGCGTTGGTCTTCAATAAGTCTACTGAAATACGTACATTACATACACTGTACAGCGACATAGATACTTGGAATCCAATAACGTTAGTTTCTTTAATTATACCTCTGGGTCAATATCGCCGACAACGTAATAGGTCACATCTTTGAAAAGATCCTCTGGGGTCTTTTCTTCTTCCTTCTTTTCTGCATCAGCAGCCATTTTGACTTCTTCACATAACAAAATGCAATATTTCTAGAAGTAAACTCATCGCATCTCAACCTGCAAGATGTCGCTTTCCCGCTAACTGATCGGTCAAGGTCATTTCCCTGAGGTCTATACGTGTTTGCATCGTAAGAACATAATCGTGCAATTTTATTAAGCGCATTTAAAACCGAGATCAACTATTTTACAATTCGAGGTTTGTCGTAAACAAAGACATTGAAATTACTATTAATTAAAACAAAATATAATATATAGAAATGAAATAGTTTAATTACCCTTCTCTTAATCTGAGACATAAAATAATAAAGAAATGAATAAAGTTCTTGCTTACCTCAGTGTCGTAAACTAAGCGCCGTACCAGTTGTTGATACTTTGTTGGATATCGAAGATTTATTTTATTGTTGGCGTGAAAAAACAAAACAACGCCTTTTGTAGGTAAACCCAGCAGGTAATGACGTAGAATTTTAATATTTTGCTCATACGAGATGATGATAATATCGTTAACAACCAACAGTTAAGCACAGAATATGTGGTTTTAGCAAAGCCCTAAGCATCAATGTCACTGACTCAGGATCACTGCACATAAAAATGTAACCCTAATAACATAACATTCCGTGATAATGAATTTTTATTGATCCTAACACATATTTTAATATGTTGTCTGTGTGATGGTTTTAATATAATGTTAATTCTATATATTGTTGCAATTATTAAATTATATCCACCCAACACCAGGGCTCATCCTGTATATAGTCCATGCACCCAGTGTTTATTTATCTTTACAGATCAGTAGCTTGAAAACGGTGGCCTTGAAGCTGCTACAGAAAATTCTGCAGCAGCACATATGAGCCACTTCTCCACTAGACTCTACAAAATATGCGGAATATTGGCTCCGACATAAACAAGTCCAGGGTGAGCCCTGTATATAGAAAGTGGTACTATGTAATATGATCTTCAGCACATCCTTGTGTATTGAAGAATGTATACATTGTACCTGTACCGTATCAGTGTTGATGGTTCACAGTCAATTCACCCAGGTGTTAACTCAAGTCTGTAACCCCTAAGTTGGTTTTTCTCAAACTTGCTCACATTCATTCACTCTGTTACCATTTTACTGTTAATTTATTATTTACTTACATTAGTTGGATTTAGAAATTTCAATATTGTCTTAATGACTTAATGATAATAATTATATATATTAGCCTTACTGTAATTATAATTGGAATAAAAGCAAGGGAACATATCAAACATTTTAATAATTAACAATATCTAAAGGATGCTTGTACAAGACTGGAAATAGACATATTTCTCATTGACAATTAATAATTTAGTTTATGTGTTGATTGACAATTAATAATAGTTGATTGATCCTGTAACCTGTAACAGTCATATATTGTCACTATCACATAATGTAAAATCTCCCTCCATACTAACCGAATTCACAAGGTTATGAGGAAAATTGTATATAAAAAAAAGATTATTTTAGGAAGGCTGAGTACATGTATAATTGTATGTATCATTCAAAGACAAGGTAAGGTTTAATGAACAATATATACTATTAAGTGTAACAATGGTTCTTTTTCATTGAAATTGGTAAAGATGGATTTTTTAATTTAAATACTGATTTTATGTTTTCTTGACCAGTTAATTCAAAGAAACAATAAGCTTGCAGACTAATATTAGCTGTAAATAAAAGTAAAAAGTCTGTAGGGAGTAATAATATTATAATTTAATGTTTACTTTGATAAACTTTCTCAAGTTTTTTAACCACAAATTTACATCCTTGCTGATGTTTGTACACATGTGTCCTTGGTGATATATAAATATAGTAGCTGCATAGTGAAGTAATTATATATAAGTGTCTGACTAATATAGGAATCAAGCACCATGTGTGCCCTGCCATCCTCCCAACCTCCAACAAAGAGGAAGGAAATCTACAAGTACGAGGCACCATGGACGGTTTACAGCATGAACTGGAGCATCCGACCGGACAAACGTTTCAGACTTGCCCTGGGAAGTTTTGTTGAGGAATACAACAACAAGGTGATCATTATTTAAATAATATGACGAGTCTTTGAGCTACCAAACACTGATTTATTTAAGATATATAATGGTTCATATTATATTTTGATAGTGATGATCATTTGTCAAAACAACCAAAGTGGAGAAAAAATGTCTGCACCTGTATGACGTGTAAAAAAAAATCTGAACCCTGAAGTTAATAATTCATTTAGTGTGTTTAGAACATGACAAAGTCAAAATGTATAGTTCTGGTTGAGATTTCTCTGTCTACAAGACACAATGATTAATAAAGACGGGCTAGTATGTTATGATTAGTGATATATATCTACATGTATTAATTTTAAAAGCTTGTTTGACATTTTTGTATATGATATATTGTATGTATTAATAAGTTAATGCTTTTATTTTTTGATATTACGTTGTAATGAACAACACAAGTAGATTACCCGGCCTCGTTATATAAGCTGCAGTTGTACACAAAATGTTGTAGAATTGTTTGTACCAACCATCCATGTCAGGATATTTTTTTTATTTCATATACCAAATTCATTCACATATTATCACAACAGGATCGTGAAGACTTTGGTTCATCACATCCATAATTGAGTTTAAGTGACTACATCAGACCTGTATACATTCATACTTTCAATGTGAAGAACATATGAGATTATCACAGGGGTTGCCTTAACTTCTCAAATTTTAGTAAAACACTAATTTGTCCATTCATTGAGAATGTATAACATCTAATGCAGGTGTAAATCACATCACACATTCTGCACTCCAACACATTTGGTAGCAAATAAATCCAATATAAAATTTGATGAAGATCCATCTAAAAGACTTAGATCGTTGATGTTTTACTCACTGATGGGCTCGAAAGCAATCCATTGTTGCCATATTTGTAAACCTGTAAACCAAACTGTGCATACCAGACATGTTGAACCCCTGAACATTGGTTAAAAAAACGTGTCATAAACATCATAAACATTTAACGCTGTATGCTACTTTACCTAAATATGGAGCTTTGTTTATCACAGGTCCAGATTGTCTCCCTTGATGAAGAAACATCTGAATTTACATCAAAGAGCACATTTGATCACCCATACCCAACCACCAAGATTA
This sequence comes from Pecten maximus, assembly GCF_902652985.1. Taxonomy (NCBI): domain Eukaryota; kingdom Metazoa; phylum Mollusca; class Bivalvia; order Pectinida; family Pectinidae; genus Pecten; species Pecten maximus. The sequence continues at coordinate 3,274,414 of NC_047024.1, read as the reverse complement.
TGTGGATACCAGATTCTGTAAGTGTATACTCCAGCTGATTTTATTGAATTAACAGGAATTTCAACTAGTTTATTATTTTTTTTCAAGTAAGGTTCATGATGTAACATTTAAATGCAGATCACACCTTCTGGTCTGTTGTTGATGTAGTTTTTGTCTGGTAGATACCCTGCAGTGTGTATATACTATACAGGTGTTGTAAAACAACAACAATCTTGCATTTCATTGTTTATGACATGGATCTGATATGAGATCATCATCAGATGGTGGGCTATTCAAGTCGGCCTGCGTCTGTGGTCGTCCGTCTTTCCGTCTGTCCCTCCCTAAATATTTAATAATTCTTGTTATCACTGTTTTTCCTGAAGGGATCTTTCTCAAATTTCATATGTAGGTTCCCCTTGGTCCCTGGCTCTGCATATTGTATTTTCGGACCAATCGGAAAACAACATGGCCGACAGGCAGCCATCTTAGATTTTGAAAATTGAATTTTGTTATCACTATTTCTCAGAAACTACTGAATGAGTCTTTCTAAAATTTCATATGAAGGTTCCCCTTGGTCCCTAGTTGTGCATATTGCATTTTGGGAACAACTTGAAAACAACATGGCTCTCTGGCGGCCATCTTAGAATTTGACTATTGCAGGTTTCTCCTGCTATAATGTACATGTACTATATCAAGTTATGAAATGTTTTGAAAGAAGAGTGAAAGAAGGAAAAAAAGAAAAAATACCAGTCTTTCATTTGAATGATATAGAATCATTCAATGGTGGGCGCCAAGATCCCTCGGGGATCTCTTGTTAAACAGTTTCATAGTTATTACAGAAAGATGTACTATATATTGATGTACATAATTTTGTAATTACAGAGTGATGTGCTACTGACGTATATACCGAATGTAATTAACTTTATCGTTACAGAAATGTTTACTATATATACTGACGTACATAATTTTGTCATTACAGAAAGGTTTACTATGTATACTAAGGTACATAATTTTGTCGTTACAAAAAGGTTTACTATGTATACTGACATACATAATTTTGTCGTTACAGAAAGGTTTAATTTTGTCGTTACAGAAAGGTGTATTTCCTGATCTTCTGGCCACCAGTGGAGATTACCTGAGGGTATGGAGAGTCAGTAGTGACAATGAAACACGATTAGAGTGCCTACTTAACAATGTAAGTATTCCAGTCATCTTTTTCATATGTTTATCTTTTTCGTTTTCCATTATTTTGGTCTCTGATATGTGTAAGTAAACATCTACTATCTTGGCCTGGAGTAGACTTCTAATAACAATCATAATGGATATTGATAGAATTGAATCATCAAGAATGTCACTGAACTCTTGATAATGTGTTTTGACTCCCCAGAATTAGCTTCATGTTTGCATGGATATTTCTGTCTGACATATGGCTTGACCATTCAAATTTTAACTTGCCTGGTACAAAGGACCAAGGTGAGCTTATGTCATACCCTGGCGTCCATCCGTCAACAGTTACCTTGTGAATACGATAACTTGAATAAGTATCAACAAAGTTGAACGAGTTCGAAAATGGGAATTATTCAACAGTTACTGACAGAGTTATTGTCCTTTGTGATAATATTATCATAGGACCTTGTGAACATGATAACTGGAATAAATATCAACCAAGTTTGATGAAACATTGTAAGCAGCCATATATAGACAGATTTCAGACAAGTTTGAAATGGTAATTATTCGACAGTAGCTTAGAGTTATTGCCCTTTGTAAAAATATCACTATCAACAATTCTTTAGCTCACATGGCCCGAAGTGTAAATCTTTTTAAAATGTACTAGATCTGAACAACTTAATGGATTTCGATGAAATTTGGTGTGGAGAATTATTTGGCAATGTTGTATGTTGTATAAATGAAGGATATGACACCCTTGTTCATTTGACTTTAGAAATTGCTAAAAGTCAATGATCAACTGAAAGCCTTGGGGCTGGTTATACAGAAGTGATCATGACTACCTTGTAGTTAATTGAACCAGTTCAACAACTGCTGGGCACACACTGCACAAAGTGTTACAATTTTTACACTAAATTTTGACTTTGGTTTCAGAATAAAAATTCAGACTTCTGTGCCCCATTGACGTCATTTGATTGGAATGAAGTTGACCCAAATTTACTTGGAACTTCCAGTATAGACACAACCTGTACAATATGGGGCTTGGAGGTATGAGTCATGTTTAAGGACTACAGCTTTTTAAGATGAAATTTATCAATACTTTTTATTAAGATCGAACAATTATTGTAGATTTTAATGAATGTTACTGAAAAGATGTACAGACATGTCCGTATCGCTTAAGTTGATGAAAGAATAACTAAGATTATGCTATAACTACTCCAAATGATTGACTATCTATCCTACATCATTAACTTTCTCTTTTGTTTATGATCTCAGGGGACATTAACCTCTGAGTACTGATCAGTTATTGAAGTTTAAAGTTTGTATTGACATAGTTTTGTCTGTGTTTCAGACAGGTCAGGTTTTGGGGCGCGTGAATGTTGTATCCGGCCATGTAAAGACGCAGCTCATTGCACACGACAAGGAAGTCTATGATATTGCTTTCAGTCGAGCAGGAGGTGGTCGCGACATGTTTGCAAGTGTTGGTGAGTGCGATGCGAATTATCCAACATGTTAGACAAAATTGTTTTATGTAAATTATGGAGGGTAGTAGACCCTGTTGGGCCATGAAGGGCGATACTTACATAAAGCCAGGGTGCCTCTTACTCAAACGTCAGGTGTGGCCTTACTGTAGGACAAAGAAATATCACCAGGCATCACCTGCCAGTTAACAAGGGAATTGTAAACTAAACCCAGCGGTAAACTATATATAAAAGCATCTGTTTAATCACTTATTAATAAACAATGATCACTTAACATGGCAGTCATCAAAGCCTTCAATTGGCAGCTCCTATTTACACGTAGATCTATGTCCCGCTCCAGTTCTGCCTTTTTGAGTGTTCACTTTTTATTTGGTAAACCAGAGGAAATGTTTTGAAGTAAATAAAACCTTTCATTTTGCATTATAGTCATTACTCGCTTTTTTTTTCTTTCTACACAAAATTCTGAAATCTTAAAATCTGCCTGCATGAAAATAGGAAATGTACCAAAGGTTAGTAGCAGCTTGGTGTAGAGGCTGAGTAAAGTGTATGTCTCTCATATCAAGGTACAGGAACAGAATTTGAATTGAATCAGTTGTCTTTGTATTAAAACTGATTATATACACCTGTATCTCCTTGTTACTATTGTCGATGGGCCGTAAAACCCAAACAAACAACCTCGTTACTGTGTTAACACCCTATCAACACATTCCCCTGTCAAGTGGGATATTAATATTAACTTTACGTTGTCTAGGTGCCGATGGCTCTGTGCGGATGTTTGACCTCCGACATCTGGAACATTCCACCATTATATACGAGGACCCACAGCACCATCCCCTGCTCAGACTGGGCTGGAACAAACAGGATCCTAACTATCTAGCCACTATGGCTATGGATTCCCTCGAGGTCAGTGTAAATCAAAACAGACTCATTCTAATTATATTTCTGATGTATAATTTTGGTGCTAGTATGTCTGTTTCTGCTATTTTGTACTAGGTTTTCATGTATATGGAGAAAGTCCAGTACATATGTAAAATGTCTGAATAAACTCAGAAAAAAATATCTCAACATCTGAAAGGGATCTGAAAACTCCTACTTGGAACATTGTTCAATAAATTTTCTCAAAAACCATTTTTTATTATCAGCATTAAATTGACATTTTTGATAATGAATTTCAGGTGATAATACTGGATGTGCGAGTACCATGTACTCCCGTGGCCAGACTCAACAACCACAGGGCCTGTGTGAATGGCATTGCCTGGGCTCCACACTCCAGCTGTCATATCTGTACTGCAGGTAAGGCATCTAGTATTACACTAACAGTATAGTCATCAACCTCAACATTGAATCTACAAGGTAAGACATCTAGTATTACACTAACGATATTGTCATCGACCTCAACATTGAATCTACAAGGTAAGACATCTAGTATTACACTAACGGTATGGTCATCGACCTCAACATTGAATCTACAAGGTAAGGCATCTAGTATTACACTAACAGTATAGTCATCAACCTCAACATTGAATCTACAAGGTAAGACATCTAGTATTACACTAACGATATTGTCATCGACCTCAACATTGAATCTACAAGGTAAGACATCTAGTATTACACTAACGGTATGGTCATCGACCTCAACATTGAATCTACAAGGTAAGGCATCTAGTATTACACTAACAGTATAGTCATCGACCTCAACATTGAATCTACAAGGTAAGACATCTAGTATTACACTAACAGTATAGTCATCGACCTCAACATTGAATCTACAAGGTAAGACATCTAGTATTACACTAACAGTATAGTCATCGACCTCAACATTGAATCTACAAGGTAAGACATCTAGTATTACACTAACGGTATGGTCATCAACCTCAACATTGAATCTACAAGGTAAGACATCTAGTATTACACTGGCACTAACGGTATGGTCATCGACCTCAACATTGAATCTACAAGGATTTGACCTTGGACCCCTTGCTATTTAGTTTAGACCGTCCTTAAATGATCTTAGCTGTTGATAGGGCGTTAAACAAATAAAACCAAACCAAACCAAATTTAGTTTAGAAGTGGGGGGCTTAAATTATGGTTCAGATAATTATTTAAGTAGTATGACCTTTGATCATGCTATGACCTTGACATTGGGAGTGTAGACCTAAGATTGATAATGATATCATCTAATCACAATAGACCCAGCTATAAAAGTACTAGACTTACTTTTTTCTGAGATTAGTACAACAGTGGCATTAGCTTTGGATTGATGGGTAAGAGTGTTATTAGCTTGCCGGGACAAAGACTACTATTGTTTCTCCAGCTGATGACCTATATAAGTAACTACTATTGTTTCTCCAGCTGATGACCTGTATAAGTAACTTCTATTGTTTCTCCAGCTGATGACCTATATAAGTAACTATTGTTTCTCCAGCTGATGACCTATATAAGTAACTACTATTGTTTCTCCAGCTGATGACCTATATAAGTAACTACTATTGTTTCTCTAGCTGATGACCTATATAAGTAACTACTATTGTTTCTCCAGCTGATGACCTATATAAGTCAATACTATTGTTTCTCCAGCTGATGACCTATATAAGTAACTACTATTGTTTCTCTAGCTGATGACCTATATAAGTAACTACTATTGTTTCTCCAGCTGATGACCTATATAAGTCAATACTATTGTTTCTCCAGCTGATGACTTGTATAAGTAACTACTATTGTTTCTCCAGCTGATGACCTATATAAGTAACTACTATTGTTTCTCCAGCTGATGACCTATATAAGTAACTACTATTGTTTCTCCAGCTGATGACCTATATAAGTAACTACTATTGTTCTCCAGCTGATGACCTATATAAGTAACTACTATTGTTTCTCCAGCTGATGACCGATATAAGTAACTACTATCGTTTCTCCAGCTGATGACCTATATAAGTAACTACTATTGTTTCTCCAGCTGATGACCTGTATAAGTAACTACTATTGTTTCTCCAGCTGATGACCTGTATAAGTAACTACTATTGTTTCTCCAGCTGATGACCTATATAAGTAACTACTATTGTTTCTCCAGCTGACGACCTATATAAGTAACTTCTATTGTTTCTCCAGCTGAAGACCTGTATAAGTAACTTTTGTTTCTCCAGCTGACGACCTATATGAGTAACTACTATTGTTTTTCCAGCTGATGACCTATATAAGTAACTACTATTGTTTCTCCAGCTGATGACCTATATAAGTAACTACTATTGTTTCTCCAGCTGATGACCTATATAAGTAACTACTATTGTTTTTCCAGCTGATGACCTATATAAGTAACTACTATTGTTTCTCCAGCTGATGACCTATATAAGTAACTACTATTGTTTCTCCAGCTGATGACCTATATAAGTAACTACTATTGTTTCTCCAGCTGATGACCTATATAAGTAACTATTGTTTCTCCAGCTGATGACCGGTATAAGTAACTACTATTGTTTCTCCAGCTGATGACCTATATAAGTAACTACTATTGTTTCTCCAGCTGACGACCTATATAAGTAACTACTATTGTTTCTCCAGCTGATGGCCTATATAAGTAACTACTATTGTTTCTCCAGCTGACGACCTATATTAGTGACTACTATTGTTTCTCCAGCTGATGACCTATATAAGTAACTTCTATTGTTTCTCCAGCTGACGACCTATATTAGTGACTACTATTGTTTCTCCAGCTGACGACCTATATAATTCACTGCTATTGTTTCTCCAGCTGATGACCTATATAAGTAACTACTATTGTTTCTCCAGCTGACGACCTATATAAGTAACTACTATTGTTTCTCCAGCTGATGACCTATATAAGTAACTACTATTGTTTCTCCAGCTGATGACCTATATAAGTAACTACTATTGTTTCTCCAGCTGACGACCTATATAAGTAACTACTATTGTTTCTCCAGCTGATGACCTGTATAAGTAACTACTATTGTTTCTCCAGCTGATGACCTATATAAGTAACTACTATTGTTTCTCCAGCTGATGACCTATATAAGTAACTACTATTGTTTCTCCAGCTGATGACCTATATAAGTAACTATTGTTTCTCCAGCTGACGACCTATATAAGTAACTACTATTGTTTCTCCAGCTGATGACTTATATAAGTAACTACTATTGTTTCTCCAGCTGATGACCTATATAAGTAACTACTATTGTTTCTCCAGCTGATGACCTATATAAGTAACTACTATTGTTTCTCCAGCTGACGACCTGTATAAGTACCGTAACTTCTATTGTTTCTCCAGCTGATGACCACCAGGCACTGATATGGGATATCCAGTCAATGCCTCGGGCGATCGAGGATCCAATACTGGCATACACAGCAGGCGGGGAAATCAACCAGACACAATGGTCATCAACACAGCCGGACTGGATCTCAATCTGTTACAATAATTGTCTGGAGATACTACGGGTCTGAGGCGTCAAGTGTACTAGTTCTGTTTGGCAGCCATTTGTTGCCATTTATAGAAGTCGTCAGTGTAATGGTTATAGACATTGTCTAAGACATCTCACACTTTCTCTTTATGAACAATACCTGTTTATAATCCTCTCGGATACATTCGTCGGGTTGATTATAAACTTGGTAAACAGATGCTCTCCTGAAATCTTGGAACAATTTGGCAGCAATATCTATATGATGACATGATCTGTCAGTTTTCACCCAACAAGAACAGGATTAGCTCACAAGTGTGACATTGTCTCCATGTAGCATTCAAGTATGGCCATAGTATCAAATACTAGATGATCAATATTTGTAAAAGTTTCTTTATGATGTATTGGATAACTTGATCACATCTGAGTTACTTGTCATATTGATGGTGGTACGATTCAGGGAAATGCCTTTATTTTCTGAATTCAGTATTTACAGCGGATTTCTGGAAATCTGGAGCCTTCACCTGATTAATTTCCTGGAGTATGATCATTCAGATTCAGGATTGCTCCTTGTAGAGATGGATTTCTCAAAATCACCAAAAGGACACTTCCCAGGCTATAACGTTACATGTAATACTGAAAACCTTGGTTTTATTTGATTTGTGGGGTACCATTGTAGAAGGCTGTGTGTCTCCCTGGCTATAAAACTATGTATTATTTGTTTTACATTTGTATGTATGTAAATAAATCCTGACATTTTCAGAACAGATACACAATTACACACATACCCAGTATGTATGTTAATTTAATAGAATCGTTCATGTACATTATGTATGGTGATGATTCCAGAAAATGTCAATCAGGAGTGTAAAAATCCACAAATTCCAGGGCTACAAAATTTTCTGTTTAGTCTAGTAAAAATGACACCCATACTAGCCCAGGGCTAGTGAATTTCCCATGTTTCAGCAGATAAATAGTTAAATTTAATTCTATGAACAGGGGTGTCCAAAACACTTTAAAACCTTGAAAGTATTGGCAATAATCTTAATTGCCTTTGAGTTAATCTAATATGGAGTCCTTTGTACCAAATATATCATATATCGAAACTTTATTTTCCGAATTTTTCCAACTTATTACATGTAGTTTGGCTAACAGATTTTATAGTAGATTTTTGGTGTCTAGTAGCCCTGGGCTAGTGAAGTTTATTTGTCTACTAGCACTATAGGCTAGTGATTAAAGATTTTGTTTTAACCCCTGTGTATGCATACACAATTGTATATTTATTAAAACCTCATAGAATTGTCCATCTATGTATGCTGATGATTTCAAACCACTGCCCATCTATGCCTACAAGTATATGTGTATAGTTCCACTTATTCTTCCTGTGGAGAGTACATTGTCTATTTGTAAGTGGAAAAATTTTCATACAGTCGTGTGTGTATTTATAATTTCTGTAGTGAGAAAGCTTTCAAGATTGCATTCATCGTTCCATTTTCTTGAAAAATCAGAAATTACCTTTTTTTACATGTAAGAGTTCAGAGATTTTATATTGTATTGTAAATAATGATTTGATTTTGTATAGTGTCAGTAATTTTGTCATGCTGTTCTACTTTTTTATTCCTTTTTTTTCGTCTTGCATTTTTTTTTTTACATAATTAGCAAACAATAAAACAAAATTTGTGAACCCTGTTGTCATTGGTTAGGAGGGGGGGGGGGGGGTGTGTGATTATGAACAACTATGTTAAGACTTGTAATTGCTCTTGTGTTGGTTTGTCTAATTTATTAGTCATAGTTGAGCTCTTCTCAACCAGATCAGTTTGGAAAGCAATTCACAAAATCTGTATAGTATTTGAAGCTTTTGGGACCTGGTACATGACTTGATGTCTGTATCACTGATACAGAGTATTCTATCGACACATACAACAGCTAAAGTAACACAGCCATTCTCATGATCATTAAGATAAAATTGTAATCTGATCCAATAGTTTCTGAATCATTAGAATTCTACTGACGATCACCCAAACCATCGTTAGTGTTGGCCAGTGTTAGTATAGAGGCTGTACTTACGACTGAAAATGTACAGAAATATAAATCTCTTGAAATTGTTGCTTTTCTGTTTGATTGTATCAACTAGACATTCACAATGATAGTGGTTGAAATTACTGAAAACTTCCTCTAGGAAAACATTTATTTATTGATTGTATTATTATATGTGTTAGTTATGGTAAGTCTTTTTTATGGTATTTCATTTAGGAAAGAATCACTTTACAATATATCAATGGAAGAGTCGGATTTCCATTTCCAGGCAGTTGATGGTTCCTGCCTTGGCCCAGATGTTCAATTTTAAAATCCAGATCAAATAATTTCTGGTAAAACTAACTTAACAAAATTCTATGAGACTATAACATTCGTCATTCTCTTCCTACCTGACCGTTTTAAGGAATACACACACTCAGGTTTGGAAGTAAAGGAGAAATGAGATTTTTTTAATCAAGTGATTAAGCTAATCACCTTTCAAACAACTGGGCCCAGGTGCTTACCATGTTTATTATACACACATTACCAACTAAAGTTAAAACACTGGCTGCTTTCTAGCTATCTTGCTTCTGACTGGTCAATAATGTATCATTTGTCTTTATAACAAAATGGGAATGCATAACTCAACCTAATTTTGATGGAAATCAATATTTCATATTTTCTGTTAAGTTCATTTGAAATATACACTGTAAAAATATGTTGAGAATTCCACATTTGTCAATATACATAATTGTCTAGAAAAATGTCAAAGACATATTATCATCAACTCACTTCAATTCATATACATTGTACATGTAACAGTGTTCATTAAAACGCCATTGAAATATGAATTAATGTCTGTTTATAATTTTTTAACACCAGCCAGTACACGTGGAGTCCACTTTTATGTTTGGTCACAGCTGAAGAGTTACACTGTAGTTGCATGTCCCTATCTGGGGTAGAATACTACAGAAAATTACCATTGCTGGTCGAAACATAGGTCATAGTGACCTAGTTTTATCTGCAACAGTTCATTGCCACAGATTTAACTACCAAAGAATGATGAGCATTACATAAGTGTAATTGTTACTGTAATTAGGGCCCCGCATCGAGAGATGCGGGTGCCCTATAGTAATCAGGTTGTCCGTCCGTCCGTCCGTCCGTCCGTCCGTCCGTCCGTCCGTCCGTCTGTCCGTTTTTTTTCTTCTGCACAAAAATGATTGAAGGAGATGAAGGATTTGTATCAAATTGGAACTGATGATTCCTCATGCATCCTAGATCAGATGTGTAGTATTTCATGCAAATCGAATTCAAAATGGCTGTTTGGTGGCCATATTGGATTTTAACATTAACATGAAAATACTGGATCTTTGTTGTTTTTAACTGTTCACTTTTCGATTATGCAAAGTTGTCAAGAAATAAACCAAGAGTTAACTGACAGAATGATCAAACTCATAGTTCAAGGTCACAAGTTCAAAGGTCAACGGTCAAGGTCATCCTGGGTCGGCTTCAAAATGCCAGGTAATCGACCCATTTGGATTTTAGCAGTCAAAACAATTTTGACATTTTCTTATCAATGAATGATCTTGTTTTTGATATGCTTTTATATAAATTTGAAACATTAGTTATAGCAGATTGCAGAATTGTTTATTAGGGCCCCGCATCAAAGATGCGGTGCCCTATAGTAATCAGGTTGTCTGTCTGTCCGTCTGTCCGTTTTTTTCTTTTGCGAGTTGGAGGATTTCGGTGAAAATTGGTACATAGTGGTATTTAGGGAAGCCAAACACAATGGTACCACTTACAAAATCGTCTGTTGCCATGGTAACAAATGGAGGCTTCTGATTGGTTGAAATTTCGATATTGTTCGATTTCGGTGAAAATTGGTACATAGTGGTATTCAGGGAAGCCAAACACAATGATACCACTTATGAAACCGTCTGTTACCATGGTAACAAATGGAGGTTTCTGATTGGTTGAAATTTCGATATTGTTCGATTTCGGTGAAAATTGGTACATAGTGGTATTTAGGGAAGCCAAACACAATGGTACCACTTACGAAACCATCTGTTGCCATGGTAACAAATGGAGGTTTCTGATTGGTCAAAATTTAGTTATTGTTCGATTTTGGTGAGAGAATTGGTATATAGGGGTTTTGAGGGAACAATGGTTCACCTTTCCAAAACCTGTGTTGTCATGGGAATGAAACAGAGGCTTCTGATTGCGGCGAAAATTCGTACATACAGGTATTGAGGGAAGCCGATTTTCGATGATGTAACATTTTACATATTGACATAAAACCACAATACACACATACATATTCAATACTATTACAGTCTTCCATTAGCATAATTTATGACTTATGCAAAGTTGGTCACAATCAAACAAGATATCAACTGACCAAAGTTCAAAGTCAATGGGTCATATGTTAAGGTCGGATTGACATTTTTTAAATGGTATTAAAGATTTTGTTATGACATTATGAAGGTAAGTTGGTTTTGAAGTTGATTGGGTCTAAATATAAAAAGTTTTAAAACAAAAAAAGGTGAAAAAAGTACTGGTTTGGATTTCTTATACCTCAAATGACAAAAAAGGACATTATTAAAATATTTTAAAAAATCCTTTTTTTCTCCCCTTTTCTTCACATTTGGTATGTTTTGTTTTTCAGAAAACCTTCTCAAGTTTACCTTATTAGAATAACTGCATTGAGTTTATATCAGTTTGTGTGCTCCTTGATATTAGATTTGAAACAAATTTGAAAAGTGTAATGCTTGTAGAATTCTTTTAGCTAGCTTTTCCATACAATAATAATAAGCAGTATTGTCAGTGGCCCTATTAATGCTAACATTAATAAAACAATAGCAAAGGTTAATCAAAAACATATATCTAATAGTTTCATGTCAGTATATTACAATCAGTGTTTTTCCTGGGTATTTATACAGTGCACAGTGTATTCCTAAAAACGAAACTGGGAATTTTTTCATTGATTGTGAAAAGTCGTCATACAAATGTTATTTGGAATTTTCGAGTTGATTTTGGGAAAAAATCTGGCTAAAACGCTTTGAGAATGGGGTCGTTTGGCGCACCCAGTTATATAGGCAGGAAAAACACTGACAATAATTATTACATTTACCCTGAAGGGTCAGACACATAGCGGGGCCCTTTCTGACGTGTCAGTGTTCTAGTTTGTATTTTTTATGGAAATTATGAAATAGACAATATGTTTTCATAAATAGTGAAAAATTTAACCTTTAGAATAAGAAGTTTTACAGTGTAGCTTCCTGTAAGGGTCCTAAAAAGAATGGACAAAAAACCGCTGTGGACAAAACATCCATGAATAACAATGGACAAAACACCTATGGATATCACAATTGACAAAACACCCATAGATATCACAATTGACAAAACACCCATGGATATCACAATTGACAAAACACCCATAGATATCACAATTGACAAAACACCCATGGATATCACAATTGACAAAACACCCATAGATATCACCATGGACAAAACTTCTATGGATATCACAACTGAAAAATCTCCCATGGATATCACAATTGAAAAAACATTCATGGATATCACAATGGACAAAACATCCATGGATATCACAATTGACAAAACACCCATGGATATCACAATTGACAAAACACCCATAGATATCACCATGGACAAAACTTCTATGGATATCACAACTGAAAAATCTCCCATGGATATCACAATTGAAAAAACATTCATGGATATCAAAATTGACAAAATATCCATTGATATCACAATGGGCAAAATATCCATGGATATCACAATGGGCAAAACATCCATGGATATCGCAATTGAAAAATCTCCCATGGATATCACAATTGAAAAAACATCCATGGATATCAAAATTGACAAAACTCCTATGGATATCACGATGGACAAAACACCCATGTATATCACAACTGTCAGAAAAAACTTCCATGGATATCACAATGGACAAAACACCCATGGATATCACAACTGAAAAAACTTCCATGGATATCACAATGATGGTCAGACAAACCATAGAAGGACAAACCAAAGAAGAAGGGAGATTTGAATAGTCCATCAGAAAAAAACAATGATTTGATGATAGCTAACAGATCTGCCTGAGATTTCTAGGTACATAGTTTTAACTTGGAGTTAGTCTGGGTATTATGTATGTTTGATCATCTCATAACAGAAGATAAAATAACAATGTTTGATCATCTCATAACAGAAGATAGAATAACAAACTAAAACAATAATTCATACATTTTCATTTATTGATGCAAAACAAAGGTATATAGATATGAAATTGAGTTCGAATATGATGTGTAAGAGGCCTGCCTGTACACAGGACCTAAAGAATATAGAACCGGTCACAAGTTACAGGCTTGTAATGGTTACCTTTAATATCAACAGTTCTAGTACAATAAATGCAATATTTGTTTCAACACAGAATTCTGCTTCCTGACCCAACAGTCTTTACATTGTTTTAATTTTGAGATTTCTTTTCCTGATCATCATCTTTTTATCACTGTGACTATCTTCTGGTGTTGGAGATACTATTTCAGGACACAGTTTGGTCACATCTTGTAGAGTAAATATCTTATGTTATACATCTCTTCTTGTTTGGAGTTTAGGAACCGTTTTCATTTTGCTGTTTGAGACTCCTTCTGGCCATTTCCAGTGCACCATCGTAAGTTTCATTCCCTCCTATAAATCCTCCGGCATGTACAAATATACAGCCAGGGATCCCAGACTTCTCCGTCAACTCGGCATCCCGAACTCCACGCCATTCTTCTGGCAAAGAAAGTCTGCAAAAGTATTAAAATGTAGCTGAAATATACATGTAAATCATTAAATCTGTACAACAAAACATTGTCTAGTCATAATACAATACATGCCCTCCTCCCCCTAGACATGATACAATACCTGCCCCACTAATCATGATACAATAATGCCCCCCTCCCTCCTCCTTCACGATACAATAATGCCCCCCTCCCTCCTCCTTCACGATACAGTTAGCCCTCCTAGTCATAATGTTTCCCCTACCTTACCCCAGTCTGTACCCCCTACCTTACCCCAGTCTACACCACATACCTGTTTTAGTTTCCCCTACCTTACCCCAGTCTGTACCCCTACCTTACCCCAGCCTGTTTCCCCTACCTTACCCCAGTCTACACCACATACCTGTTTTCGTTTCCCCTACCTTACCCCAGTCTGTACCCCCTACGTTACCCCAGTCTACACCACATACCTGTTTTAGTTTCCCCTACCTTACCCCAGTCTACACCACATACCTGTTTTAGTTTCCCCTACCTTACCCCAGTCTACACCACATACCTGTTTTAGTTTCCCCTACCTTACCCCAGCCTGTTTCCCCTACCTTACCCCAGTCTACACCACATACCTGTTTTAGTTTCCCCTACCTTACCCCAGTCTACACCACATACCTGTTTTAGTTTCCCCTACCTTACCCCAGTCTACACCACATACCTGTTTTAGTTTCCCCTACCTTACCCCAGCCTACACCACATACCTGTTTTAGTTTCCCCTACCTTACCCCAGCCTGTTTCCCCTACCTTACCCCAGTCTACACCACATACCTGTTTTCGTTTCCCCTACCTTACCCCAGTCTGTACCCCCTACGTTACCCCAGTCTACACCACATACCTGTTTTAGTTTCCCCTACCTTACCCCAGTCTACACCACATACCTGTTTTAGTTTCCCCTACCTTACCCCAGTCTACACCACATACCTGTTTTAGTTTCCCCTACCTTACCCCAGTCTACACCACATACCTGTTTTAGTTTCCCCTACCTTACCCCAGTCTACACCACATACCTGTTTTAGTTTCCCCTACCTTACCCCAGCCTACACCACATACCTGTTTTAGTTTCCCCTACCTTACCCCAGTCTACACCACATACCTGTTTTAGTTTCCCCTACCTTACCCCAGCCTGTTTCCCCTACCTTACCCCAGTCTACACCACATACCTGTTTTAGTTTCCCCTAAGTTACCCCAGTCTGTTTCCCCTACCTTACCCCAGTCTACACCACATACCTGTTTTAGTTTCCCCTACCTTACCCCAGCCGGTTTCCCCTACATTACCCCAGTCTGTTTCCCCTACCTTACCCCAGTCTACACCACATACCTGTTTTAGTTTCCCCTACCTTACCCCAGTCTACACCACATACCTGTTTTAGTTTCCCCTACCTTACTCCAGTCTACACCACATACCTGTTTTAGTTTCCCCTACGTTACCCCAGTCTAGACCACATACCTGTTTTAGTTTCCCCTACCTTACCCCAGTCTACACCACATACCTGTTTTAGTTTCCCCTACCTTACCCCAGTCTAGACCACATACCTGTTTTAGTTTCCCCTACCTTACCCCAGTCTACACCACATACCTGTTTTAGTTTCCCCTACCTTACCCCACATACCTGTTTTAGTTTCCCCTACCTTACCCCAGCCTGTTTCCCCTACCTTACCCCAGTCTACACCACATACCTGTTTTAGTTTCCCCTACCTTACCCCAGTCTACACCACATACCTGTTTTAGTTTCCCCTACCTTACCCCAGCCTACACCACATACCTGTTTTAGTTTCCCCTACCTTACCCCAGTCTACACCACATACATGTTTTAGTTTCCCCTACGTTACCCCAGTCTAGACCACATACCTGTTTTAGTTTCCCCTACCTTACCCCACATACCTGTTTTAGTTTCCCCTACCTTACCCCAGTCTACACCACATACCTGTTTTAGTTTCCCCTACCTTACCCCAGTCTACACCACATACCTGTTTTCGTTTCCCCTACCTTACCCCAGTCTGTACCCCCTACGTTACCCCAGTCTACACCACATACCTGTTTTAGTTTCCCCTACCTTACCCCAGTCTACACCACATACCTGTTTTAGTTTCCCCTACCTTACCCCAGTCTACACCACATACCTGTTTTCGTTTCCCCTACCTTACCCCAGTCTGTACCCCCTACGTTACCCCAGTCTACACCACATACCTGTTTTAGTTTCCCCTACCTTACCCCAGTCTACACCACATACCTGTTTTCGTTTCCCCTACCTTACCCCAGTCTACACCACATACCTGTTTTAGTTTCCCCTACCTTACCCCAGTCTACACCACATACCTGTTTTAGTTTCCCCTACCTTACCCCAGTCTGTACCCCCTACCTTACCCCAGTCTACACCACATACCTGTTTTCGTTTCCCCTACCTTACCCCAGTCTGTACCCCCTACGTTACCCCAGTCTACACCACATACCTGTTTTCAAAGGAGCCTATTTTGAGTGGAACACACTGTATCCTCCACTTCTGACTGCTGTCCGTGTACAGGACATACTTGAGTTTTGCAGACAGACACATTTCCTCCTCTATGTTAAACAGATGGTCCTTCCAGGGACAACCACCAGACTTCAGGACCACGATTTCCCCACTCGGATCAACCTTCACACAACAATAGCAGGAATAAATTGATCTTCAATTAACACTATTTATATCTTTACATACATAGGCCTTAAAGTTTCAATGCTCTCTTCCCTAAGCATGAAATTAAGGTCCAATTGAGAACCCACAACATGATTTCCTTTACCAACACTTCTAACATTATTGGACATTGGTACAAGTTTAGTTTGTGTATCACTAAAAAGTTATCATGAGGACACAAAATTTCATAAGTTAATTTATAAAGAATAAAATAAAAATCACATTTAATTAGTTGTGAAAGTGTTGTGACAACAAAATTGTGTGTTAGTAAGGAAAGTGAACGAGTCAATATTTCCTTTGAATGTTACACATTCTATTGATCCCCAATCCCAATGTATCAACAGACCACTGATGACCTACCGCTGTTCTTTCTTTGATGGCCTGTTCCACAAGTTCTCGAGCAGGGATCCAGGACTTCTTATAATACAGAACTCTATCCAGAAACTCAGCTCCTACCATGTCATAGGCTTTATTGAACTGGGCCTGGAAGTACCATAAACATACACAAAAACAAAATAATAGTTTATGTCAAGGATGGCAAAGTGTGGTTAAATATAGACTAGAAAATGTCTGTAAGACATAGATGCCCTGCCCCGAAATACAGTTTTGTGGGGATCACATCATCAGTTCCTGAGATTAGCTAGTTATATTGCATTGGGATGGGACAGGACATGGGTAACACTATACCCCCCCCCCCCCCCCCCCCCCCCCATTTCATGGCGAGGGCATATAAATCTAGTTTGGTTTGGTTTGGTTTTTGCCTTCTTTAACATCCTATCAACAGCTATAGTCTCCACTGTTTGTGAGCTGTGTGCGTGTGGTAACTGTTTGGGGTATTTTCAGAGACCACGGTATATTAGTGTTTGCCTTCCTTTGATAGTACTGATGTCAACTTTACAGTGCTACCTCACTAGATACACTGCCAAAGACCAACAGATGCTGTCACATTATACTGACAACAGACTAACCAGTCATTCCACTCCCAAAATGCTGAGCGTAAAGCTGGAGTAGTAACTACCATTTTTAGAGACCGTGGTATGTCTCAGCCAGGGGACTGAACACAAAGTCTTCCTCACAGCGGCAAACGCTCAACCAAAGGTCAAAAGTGAGGTAGCGTCAAGGAAGACATTAGGAAGAAAATAGTTATTAAGAAGGAGGAGAGATAATCCTAGTCACCTCTTAGAATCATGCCACGAAGGCAGCAGGTACAATTCATACACTCCACCTACAGGGCTAAATAAATCTAGTGATCAACAGGCAAATATATATTCTGCAAACCTGTATAATAGAAAGACTAACAGTTAAAAGTGAACTGATTCCTAACGTTTACACTACCAGGTCGTTAACTGATCCCCAACGTTTACACTACCAGGTCGTTAACTGATCCCCAACGTTTACACTACCAGGTCGTTAACTGATCCCCAACGTTTACACTACCAGGTCGTTAACTGATCCCCAACGTTTACACTACCAGGTCGTTAACCGCTCCCCCACGTTTACACTACCAGGTCGAATTGTAATGATTGTTTACCTCTTCATTAGCTTCCTCATTCCAGTTTGGGTTTAGATGTCGAACACGATTGCCGATGGTTGTACTTATTTGATACCTGAAAAGAGTAATTGTTATTTCATCAAGATAATTGATGGCTGCACAACTCCATTGCCTTCACACCACAGGCAAATATATATATTTAAGACTTTAAAATAAAGTGCATTTAGCATGAAAATAAACATTATTGTAAATTATATACTGCAGATAGTTAATTTTCAAATATTTACAATGGAAATATATTCAAGTCAAACAGAATTGTGTAAATATAACATTCTCTTGGTTGTTCCCTGAAAGACTTGATTCTTTAAAGAAACTTTATACACAGGTCATCAAGTCAAACTATTTTTTCATAGTAATTCAGAGATTCAGAAATGTACAGCATCAATATTCCACTACCATATCAATCTTGCAATTTGTAATAAATCTCACCTTTGACTCCTTATGTACCTAATGCCATAGGAATGGTAACCCTTCTGTACATATAAAATACTGACTACTGACATTCTAGTTCACCCTTCTGTATATATAAACTTCTGACATTCTAGTTCCCATTTTCCCATTCTCCTCCTGGACTTACCTGGCATCTCCATCATACTGGTTAATACCATTGTCGACAGCATCAATCTCCTCCACAAAGTTTTCGTAGACTTTGTCATAAATAATGTCCAGAACTGGATCATCATTAGCCAACTCCAGAATCTGTTTTAACACCTGACGTCCGAAGTGTAGGTATACAAGTCCAGCACTGCTGAGTTTGGTGTTCCAACGTTTCTTTGGATTTAAACTGTTCATTGTTTCCTTGAAACTCCTGATATAGATTGATTATTAATGTATTATGACATATACAAAATGACAAAGAAATTCTGGAAATATTAAAAAAAATAAAAACACAAAACCTCACAAATACTCTACTGAGTATATGGTACAATTAATTATGAAGTGCACCTTGTAAATTATATTATGTCGATGATTATTTTCCAAACTAATCCAAAAGACAACTGATTCAATTAACTGTTTATGAAGTCACAGGAACGTCAACCATTGATGGATAAATTTTTTCAAAATAACTCAAGTACTAGTAAGTCGTACACTTTAACCTTTTATTTATGAAAAAAAATAACAATATTTCCTGTCTTCATCTAAAAACAATTGATCAATAAATCTAAAACATCTTGTATGTGACTTTAATATAAAGTTTACATTTTGTCTTACTTTGACCAGCCTGTCCTGCAAATCATTTATACTCCGGTATCAAAAAATATTGAAGATTTCAGTCAGTGATAAATATTAATAGTATCAGTATCTACATATAACAGGTTGATTAACACTAAAATCACATTAAAATATTCTTTCTTTTTCGTAATGCAGAGTTGTCTACCCTTGGGAGCAGGTACATGTATTGATTGTTATCTTTTGTTTGAGAGTAATGTCATGAGTTGTCATAACAGTCAATACCTGCTTACAAGAGCAGATAACTCTGAATTTTTGGAACACACTTTAATGTCCTCCCTCAGTTTTTTTCTTAGTTTAATTTATTTTTTTATTTTTTACCTCTGGTGATGGTCAAATCTATTTTTCTCTGGATCAAACACACCTCCCACATCCACCACGATATCACATGTGTCCAGTACAGCAGGGTCACGAGTTCTGAAAATAAATAAAAAAAATATCAGCTGAAAAATATAAATCTATCCAATCATATCTTATCTCTTATCATTTTTCTACATTAAAACAGAAAGTTTGTATCAATATCTCTTAACTTGTAATCAACACATGTTTTACTTGTAATGAATTGTAACCTTGTAATCAACATATGTTTTACTTGTAATGAATTGTCACCTTGTAATCTGTGCATCTTTATACTTTGGGAGTTGTCTCAGGAGGAAACATGCTAACACCTCATCACAATGGAAAGAGCCATTATGTGTGCCAATCTTCATGTCTACTCGAGCTTTCTTTGCTGTGGGACTACCAGCAGACATTGGATTTCCTGTGGCAATGAGTGTCGACAATGACTTTAGTACCTCAGCTGTAACGAAAAAGATCAATTAAGCAAAGAACTTAAATGTAACCTTCAATCTGTATCAGATATCACCAGAATGCTATTTTTTTTAGATTTATACCCATTTTTTTCTCAATAAGCATGATTTCCTGATTCCCAAATACTGCTACTGCCTTCAATTACATAAAATAGCACTGAACTACTTCTTACATTAGACCCCGCATTGTTGCACTAAAGTTACATTTGTCCACTACATACCCCTTTGTCATTGTCAATTTTTTTCTGAATATTTGAAATGGTTTTGTAGGTTTTATTGGAGTTGTTTACAAAAACATTATGATTATTAATAGCTATCGGCAATAGCTATGTAGCAGGCCGGGTTTTAATTGTAAATACTGTACATAGTTGTATGGTCGCCTTCTAGCTTCCAGCTAGGGGGAATTTCCCTTTAGCGCAGACCACTCCAAGTGAAAGCAAGAAGGCTGGCTTCCTTGGAGAGAGAACCTGGGTTGGTGTGTTCGGGGGCGAACACGTTTGAAGGAGGGAGTAGTGTAGCAGGCCGGGTTTTAAATGTAAATACTGTACATAGTTTTTGTATGGTCGCCTTCTAGCTTCCGGCTAGGGGGAATTTCCCTTTAGCTCAGTCGGTAGAGCGGCGGACCAGTAAGCCGAGGGTCGCGGGTTCGATCCCGGCTGGCTGCACACTACTACTCCTTAAACTTTTACAGCTACATTTGTATAAATAGTTATTCTATATGTGTATTATATACATTGATCGTCAGATTTTACTTGACCTTATAACGTGCTATATTTACATGTAGTTGGTAGAGCGAAATCCGTTACAATAGTTTTCTCGATAATATGATATTTTTCCCTAGAAAACAGAAAATTGGCACCAGACATATCCATTCTAAACATTACATTATCCACGATAACATATTGGTCAACGCTCAAAATATATCACTGTCAACACCGCCAAGCCTAATACCACTAGACAAACTATCACTTTGTTCAAATACATTCTCCAAGACGCAATACTTCAGTAATGGAGATAACACTGCACAACAGACTAAGTCATGAGCAAAAAAGCAAGCTCAAGACAATTGTTGAAGTCCATAATACAGTCAAAACTAGAGCCAAAGTGAAAGTATACCTGTCGATTTCCAACCACGCGCCAAACTAAGCATTCCACAAACGCTGATCAACTTACCGGTTCCGGGTCATTTCGCCCAAGACCAGATAAATATAGCTTACAGGTCCAGTTTTTTAAGCATGTCCAGAGTATATGCACAATTTTCTTCTATTGAGTAAACTAATATTATCATGTTCAACTTAGCCGTCAAAAGCTCGTCTTCTCCCATGAACAACATGTAGAAATCTTCAGAATAAAAGATGTGACGAAACAACCTGTCAAACTTACATCACCAAAACGTTTCAGACTTGTCAATCTCCGAAGTAATTTGTGAAGGAAGGCCTACCGACCTTCTGTAGGTCTACTTTCAAACTTAGTAATAGGTAGGCCTATTTCATTCCTGATTTATTTATAAATATTTCAGTATGTGGTAAACTAGTGTCTTAGATGCATGTCGTGTAATGTTTTTCTGTGAATGCGACAGACGTTTCTTAGGATTTTGAATTTACTTTCGTTTTCAACTGTCAACTAAGGGTGACTTAGCCCGAGTTTCCTCTGGCCCTCATATGCTGTCAGAGCCAGAGGAAACTCGGACTAAGGGTGACTTTGATTCGCTACACTGTATGTAGCTAGTATAATCACTGATGGGAATCAAACGTATTTTTGTATTCAGTGCACACAACATGGCAGAGAATACATAAGCGTAAACGTCAAGTTCGCCATTCCCGAATCTGTCCTTCAAGATTCGCAATCTAGTAGTAATGCGCTGGTATATGGCATTTTCCCTCCTTTGTCTTGCTAGGAATTTTCTGTAATAAAGTCTTGACATCTGCATCGAGCTCCCTATCCCTCATCTTATATAGTAATGGTACTGGTGTAATTTCATCTATATCTTAAGCTTCTCTTCAGGTTTACTGATGGTTGTGATTCTGTCAATAATTCCCAAAAGGAATACATCAACAGTGGTCAATGATGCAGTGCAATTACTTATGTAAGATCTCTTCTAACGCGTCTCCAATACAAATTAACCAAATATAGGTAAGTGATGACTTTTTACCTGGAACTTACCTGATGGTCACTCGGGTATGACCAACCCTGGCCAAGGCATGAAAATAGAAATGTTGGCCTGAGTGGAATGGTGTTCAATCTGAATGTTGGCTAGTCTGTAGTGAACTGACTAGTACATGGGGTGAGCCCTCATTAGCATAGTGTTCTCACTGGTCTTTAGGCGCCTTTTCGAGTGTAGCGCCCTTCCAAATTCCTTTCACTCTACTTTGGAATCCTGAGGTGTCAGAACGAATACTCATTGTATCTCAAATTTCTTGAAAAACCCACCCTTCACTCTATTTTCCTTAGGGGTTTAAATAAAGTTCAGATATTTTTTTTTCTATGGCATCACATGTAACTTAATTATATATACAGTAGTAAACAAGTATTTAGTGCTATTCGTTATTGTGTTTAAACTTAATTGTACAGTAATTTTCAGTTGCTATAATTGGCAATAATGTATTTAACTTATTGAATTATACAATTATGTTTACACATATTAACTTGCATGTGCATATCGCAAAATCACACATTACTAAACGATGATGTCATACATGGCTAAATGATGATGTCATACACGGCTAAACGATGATGTCATACACGGCTAAACCATGATGTATGGCTTTGCTATTTTGCATGATTAATATTCTACCAAATTTGACACTGTGCGAAGTAATAAGATGATGTGTACATGTAGCTACACTACCTTTTTCTGGGTTCTGTAAATTCTGTCTTTTTCACCCGGATGATCGCTAAAGATGACTAATATGGCAAGATTACCTGAGGCGAGGCAGTAAAAAATGGCTACCTTTCCACCAAAAATACAATAGGGTGATGACGTAGATTACTACAGATGTAAAATTTTGAAAATTGTCATCATTTTATTGAAAATTGGTAGAATAGCATTAGAGTTGAAACAGTTTTCCATTAGTTGTTAAAATATGATAATTCAATGAAACACCAATAGATAATTCATGTTTATATTTTATTCATAACGGGACACATTCCTATAGAACATAGAAATCATTTGGCTGATTGGCTGAACTTAATCATGAGTCATACTATGGTGGGATTCTCTTGTCAGAATGACATGATGTGTATGTTTTATTTATCTAGAAAATCCTCTGCTGCTTTAAAACAATATTTATACATCTAAGTTGACTTTTCTTTATTTAGGTGACCAGCCTCCTCCAATCTGAACAATCATGGTCTTTCCTGTAACCCCAAGTTAATGAACACTCAGTTTGGAAATCAATATGGCAACATATCTGGATCCTGATGAGGTGACAATGAGAGTAGATTGCCGTGACCTTGAATGTGCCATATGTTTGGAACGTCTACAACGACCCCGCACCTTGCCTTGTCTGCATACATTTTGTGAGAACTGCTTGAGTCACTACATTACCCAGAACACGTCGTCCACTACAAGTTTTATCTGTCCAGTATGTAGGAAAGAAATTGCTTCAATTAATCCAGCTAAAGACCGAGAACTGTGGGCCAAAGACTTCCCTCTCAACAGTCTGTTGGACGGATTGGGTCAACAGAGCAGGGTCAAAGTGCCGGGTCAAGCAGTCGGGGAAAGGTCATCATTTTGTGATCCTTGTAAAAAGAAAGGAAAGAAGGTAGAAGCAGGTTATTGGTGTGACACGATAAGGAGTGCGTTTTGTGAGGAGTGTAAGGTAAATTACCATGACTTATTACATGAAGATTGCCAGATAACTGATACAGATCAGCAGAAAGGAACATCATTTGAAACCTGTAAGAGACACAATCTATTCCGGGATTTTTTCTGCGAGGACCACAAGTCTCTGTACTGCGCCAAATGTGTGGCACTCACACACAGACATTGTATATCAGTGCAACCTGCCCAGGACTACTGTCGCTCTCTCAGGACAGGTCACAGCCTCACAAACATGAAGAGTTTCCTTAAAAAGGCCCATAGGGTTATGAACACAATCGTCAATGGTTCAAATCAACAGATGCAGGAGCTAAATCTGAAGAAAAGAACTGCCCTTGACAACATCCTTGGTCTGCGGCGTGACATTGATGCTTACTTGAACAACTGTCAGACGATGATGGAGCACAAGATTGTGCAGGTACACCGGGATGAACATTGTAAACTAAAGGAGTGCTTAGAGTCATACACCGCTGTCCTGAACAATGTCATTGACCTCATCAATGCTTTTGATTCCGAACAAATAATGGAGAATGATATAGATACAATATCAATATACCAGCAGAGTAGGATCGCTGTAGAGCACTGCCGGCAGATTGTTGGTAGGGCCAGTAAGGAGTGGTGCGTCAAAGCTTTAGAACTCAAGGTAAACTTTGACTGCAGCAGATTGGAAAATCATTTTTCTCTTGGAATGGTCACGGCAGCCGCTTTAACAAGAACATTGCCTGTTAATGATGATTTAGAGTTGTCCCTTTCACATCTAAGTGTTGCAAGTGAGTCAAATTTCAAAATTCAACTTGATGGAGAAATTGAATGCTGTGCCACTGGTGTCCTGTACCTTGCTGATGGTCGAATTATTGTAACTGACCACAACAACAAGAACCTTAAAATGTTCGCTGAAGATGGAACTTACGTGCATCACATTGACTTCCCTCATGCTCCATGGGGAATTAATCACCACAGTGAAAGTCAAGTCGCTATTTCCATGAGTGGTGGAAGGTCCATTGCTGTGGTGAAAGTTGGACCTAACATGTTGGAACTGCTGTATGAGGTAGATAATCAAATAGGAAGTATTTACGGCATTTCCTACGTTGAGGGTACTTTTTACCTGACTTCAGATGTAGTGATCATACGTCATCAACCACTGAAACAAGGCTCCAGGCAAAGAAAGGCTATCGAATGTAAATATTCCATGTATTCTCTCAACCAAGAAGCTGCAGTGAACTCCCTGTTGCTGCTTAAAACCTCTTCTCTTTACATGATAATCGACCACAAGCGGAAAGACATTATCCTCAGTTGCACTACCAAGGATAGTCACAGTATGGCTGTAGGTCGATTCTCACCTCAAACACAAGTAAAGAGCATAGCTACAGCAAACATCTTGAAAGGAACACATGGTGTTGATATTGATAAGGATGGAATGTTTACGCCTGTGGTAATGCTTCCCATAACATTGTCCAGATGTCAGCGACAGGGGAGAGACCTAGAGAACTCCTCACAGCGGTAGACGGTGTGAGATATCCACTAGACATTTCAGTGCTTGATTACAAGTTTGCTGTGACTTTTGATTCCTGGGACAGGAGGAATCATGTCTACATCTATCACATGGACATTTGATTCCTGGGACAGACATAATCGTGTCTACATCGGATCACATGGACATTTGATTCCTGGTACAGGAGGAATCGTGTCTACATCAGATCACATGGACATTTGATTCCTGGTACAGACGGAAACGTGTCTACATCTATCACATGGACATTTGAGTCCTGGTACAGGAGGAATCGTGTCTACATCAGATCACATGGACATTTGATTCCTGGGACAGACAGAATCGTGTCTACATCTATCACATGGACATTTGATTTCTGGTACAGACGGAATCGTGTCTACATCAGATCACATGGACATTTGATTCCTGTTACAGGAGGAATCGTGTCTACATCAGATCACATGGACATTTGATTCCTGGGACAGACGGAATCGTGTCTACATCAGATCACATGGACATTTGATTCCTGGGACAGACAGAATCGTGTCTACATCATATCACATGGACATTTGATTCCTGGGACAGACATAATCGTGTCTACATCAGATCACATGGACATTTGATTTCTGGGACAGACAGAATCGTGTCTACATCAGATCACATGGACATTTGATTCCTGGTACAGACGGAAACGTGTCTACATCTATCACATGGACATTTGATTCCTGGGACAGACAGAATCATTTCTACATCAGATCACATGGACATTTGATTCCTGGTACAGACGGAATCGTGTCTACATCAGATCACATGGACATTTGATTTCTGGGACAGACAGAATCGTGTCTACATCAGATCACATGGACATTTGATTTCTGGGACAGACATAATCGTGTCTACATCGGATCACATGGACATTTGATTCCTGGTACAGGAGGAATCGTGTCTACATCAGATCACATGGACATTTGATTTCTGGGACAGACGGAATCGTGTCTACATCAGATCACATGGACATTTGATTCCTGGTACAGACATAATCGTGTCTACATCAGATCACATGGACATTTGATTCCTGGGACAGACATAATCGTGTCTACATCAGATCATATGGACATTTGATTCCTGGTACAGGAGGAATCGTGTCTACATCATATCACATGGACATTTGATTCCTGGGACAGACGGAATCGTGTCTACATCATATCACATGGACATTTGATTCCTGGGACAGACATAATCGTGTCTACATCAGATCACATGGACATTTGATTCCTGGGACAGACAGAATCATTTCTACACAACATATGGACTTTTGATATTTTATGAAGAAGACCGAAATTGCCCAAATACACCCGAGTTTATCACTCTGCCTTATTCTAGACATACAATTCTTTTACTTATTCATCAGGCAATGACCATATGGCTGGTATTATTAGAAATACATGTGTACCAACAAATGTGATTTCACCGCCTTATAATAAGTCCCGTCCCCAGAGTTAACCCTCAGGACTCATCACAAGATAAAATATGTACAATTATGAAGATACTTATATCCCATACTGAAAATAAGGCCCCTTCTTCATGTTTCAGAGCCATTTATTTTATGATCCTAAGATAAAGGTGGTTCACAATTAATAAGCCCTGCAAAAATTGTACACTAACTTTTATACTTGGGAAGGGGGTTTATTTCAGAATAAATATGGTATAGAGGATGTGTTGCAAAACACTTAAAATCCTTTTAATTGGTTACATTAGCTTCATCCTAAAAAGAAAATGCATAAAAAATCCTCATTTCAGATTTATTATAACAGACTACAATCCTTGATCCACATGTAACAGAGCGCAGGAATTATATGAATTTAAATTACTGCCTCCGCTAGGATTCGAACCCGGGACCTCTGGCTTACTAGTCTTACGCTCAACCGATCGAGCTAAAGAGAAGATCTCTCTAGCCGAGCGGTATATTGCGGCTAGTATTTACCAATGTTACACACATATTGACTACAATCCTTGATTCACATATTGACTACAATCCTTGATTCACATATTGACTTAAATCCTTGATTCACATATTGACTTAAATCCTTGATTCACATATTGACTACAATCCTTGATTCACATTTTGACTACAATCCTTGATTCACATATTGACTTTAATCCTTGATCCACATATTGACTTAAATCCTTGATCCACATATTGACTACAATCCTTGATCCACATATTGACTACAATCCTTGATTCACATATTGACTACAATCCTTGATTCACATATTGACTACAATCCTTGATTCACATTTTGACTACAATCCTTGATTCACATATTGACTACAATCCTTGATTCACATATTGACTACAATCCTTGATCCACATATTGACTACAATCCTTGATTCACATATTGACTACAATCCTTGATCCGTGTCATATTGACTACAATCCTTGATTCACATATTGACTTAAATCCTTGATCCGTGTCATATTGACTACAATCCTTGATCAACATTTTGACTAAAATCCTTGATTCACTATTATTCATTTTAATCTTTTGTTCCATTCAATAATATTAGTCCCTGATTGATGAATTGATTTTAATTTTTGATTCATACTTCGTGAGTAAAGCGACCTGTTTACAAACCTTAAAACTCCGCCTATTGCTAGGTTTTGTCTTGCTCTACTGACCATTCAGTGTTCTGTCAACATTACCGTTATAACCAATCCATCCACAGATTCACTGGTCCTCGATCATTATATCTTTAGTCCCTGGTATTTCTCAAATGATGCTGAGGAAACAAAATCATTTTGTTGAAAAATTATCCTTTTTTACTCCACTTACAATTGTCATTAGATAGTAAGTTGTTCAAATTGCCTCTTGTCGGGTATTCATCAATGCATGAATCTTTCCCACATTTCATGTGTCGGTTCCTCTTGGTCTCAGTAGTGTTGGTTAAGTATGTTGATTGAGCAAACCAACAAAATCACGAACAGTATGTTTATCATTTATTTTTGTCCAAATTTCATTTTCAAGTTCTCCTTTGGTTTTAAGTGTGCATGTTCAGTTTTGAAACTGATAAGAACAGCAGGTGACCATCTTGGATTTCGAAAGTTGAAAAATTGTAATAGAATTTTACGAATCATTATTAAATGTCACATGTAGGTTCCCCTTGGTCTTAGTTGTACATCTATATGGTCAATCTTAGAAATAAAATGGCCGACAAGCGTTCATTTTAGATTTTGAACTCTAGAGTTTGCCACTTAATTATAAGTACTGCATGAATCTTTCTCAAATTCATACAAATTGGTTCACCTTGGTAACAAGTTATTCATTTTTAGGTCACCTGAGACAAAGTCTTAAGGACTATTGGACTTACTAATGTCAGCCATATTGGGGTTACATGTAGAAGGACTAAAAACTCTTCAAAAATTACTGATAAAAAAACAAAAATGCACTCAATGTCTATGGTATGATATAAAACACATATTTACTATACCAAGAAATTCATAAATGTGAAAATTAAATTAAAAACTAACTTTAAAGTGGATTCCAGAAATGTTTCAAAATCTCAGATACCACCACATGTTAAAATCTGATTTATCAATATTCATATTCTGACATCTTCCACCTATACATATTTACAAATGAAATTTAATTACGTTTCCGTATATCAGCATCTCAGTCATAAATTTCAACCAAGGGTCAAGTCAAAATGGCTTCACTGAGAAGCCATGTTGCTTACATAAAAGTAGTTCCAACTAGTAAGTATGGAGGCCCATGAATGCAAAACTTTTATAGGAGTTATTCCCCTTGACATTTTTTATCTCATTTCTTTTGCAATTTTGAATGCTTTTAGGCCAAAGGTTAATGTATTGTTTCGGAGTTTTAAGTTTCCACAAAGAATGAGGGGGGGGGGGGGGGGGGGGGGATTTTTTCATCCCTGAAAATGTGATGATGGTGGAAGGATTTTTGTTATCATTTTCTTTCCACACATGTATAGAGTATATACATAGATACATTGTATGTATGAAATGAATAATAAAAATTAACAAGAGATCCCAGAGGGATCTTGGCGCCCACCATTGAATGTTCTTCATAGGTTCCATGTCAGATTGATCTTTTCTCTACTTTTCTCTTCTTCTAAGTCTTACTAATCTGTGTAAACTCAGAAGAAACCTCTAGTACTTTTCAAACAAGGGAAACCTATATATAAAATTTAAGATTAAGACACCAAGGGGAACCTATATATGGAATTTGAGAAAGATTCCTTCAGTGCTTTCTGAGAAATAGTGATAACAAACTTCAATTGTCAAAATCCAAGATGGCTGCTTGTTGGCCATGTTGTTTTCCGATTGGTCTCAAAATGCAATATGCATAACTAGGCACCTGGGGGAACCTACATATGAAATTTCAGGAAGATCCTTTCATTAGTTTCTTAGTAATAGTGATAACCAGTTTCAATTTTCGAAATACAAGATGGCTGCCTGTCGGCCATGTTGTTTTCTGATTGGTCTCAAAATGCAATATGCATAACTAGGCACCAAGGGGAACCTACATATGAAATTGGAGAAAGATCCAATCAGTACTTTCTCAGAAATAGCGATAACAATCTTCTATGGTCAAAATCCAAGATGGCTGCCTGTCGGCCATGTTGTTTTCCGATCAGTCCCAAAATGCGATATGCATTACTAGGCACCAAGGGGAACCTACATATGAAATTTGAGAACGATCCCTTCAGTACTTTCTCAGAAATAGTGATAACAAACTTCAATGGTCAAAATCCAAGATGACTGCATGACGGCCATCTTGTTTTCTGATCGGTCCCAAAATGTGATATGCATAACAAGGCACCAAGGGGAACCTACATATGAAATTTGAGAAAGATCCCTTCAGTACTTTCTCAGAAAGAGCAATAACAAACTTTAATGGTCAAAATCCAAGATGGCTGCCTGTCGGCCATGTTGTTTTTCGATCTGTCCCAAAATGCAATATGCATAACTAGGCACCATGGGAAACCTACATATAAAATTTGAGAAAGATCCCTTCAGTACTTTCTCAGAAATAGCGATAACAAACTTCAATGGTCAAAATCCAAGATGGCTGCCCGTCGGCCATGTTGTTTTCCAATCGGTCCCAAAATGCAATATGCATATCTAGGCACCAAGGGAAACCCACATATGAAATTTGAGAAAGATCCCTTAAGTACTTTCTCAGAAATAGCAAAAACAAACTTCAATGGTCAAAATCCAAGATGGCTGCCCGTCGGCCATGTTGTTTTCCGATCGGTCCCAAAATGCAATATGCATAACTAGGCACCAAGGGAAACCTACATATGAAATTTGAGAAAGATCCCTTCAGTACTTTCTTAGAAATAGCGATAACAAACTCCAATGGTCAAAATCCAAGATGGCTGCCTGTCGGCCATGTTGTTTTCCGATCGGTCGCAAAATGTAATATGCATAACTAGGCACCAAGGGGAACCTACATATGAAATTTGAGAAAGATCCCTTCAGCTCTTTCTCAGAAATAGCGATAACAAACTTCAATGGTCAAAATCCAAGATGGCTGCCTGTCGGCCATGTTGTTTTCCGATCGGTCCCAAAATGCAATATGCATTACTAGGCACCAAGGGGAACCTACATATGAAATTTGAGAAAGATCCCTTAAGTACTTTCTCAGAAATAGCAAAAACAAACTTCAATGGTCAAAATCCAAGATGGCTGCCCGTCGGCCATGTTGTTTTCCGATCGGTCCCAAAATGCAATATGCATAACTAGGCACCAAGGGAAACCTACATATGAAATTTGAGAAAGATCCCTTCAGTACTTTCTTAGAAATAGCGATAACAAACTCCAATGGTCAAAATCCAAGATGGCTGCCTGTCGGCCATGTTGTTTTCCGATCGGTCCCAAAATGCAATATGCATAACTAGGCACCGAGGGGAACCTACATATGAAATTTGAGAAAGATCCCTTCAGCTCTTTCTCAGAAATAGCGATAACAAACTTCAATGGTCAAAATCCAAGATGGCTGCCTGTCGGCCATGTTGTTTTCCGATCGGTCCCAAAATGCAATATGCATAACTAGGCACCAAGGGGAACCTACATATGAAATTTGAGAAAGATCCCTTCAGCTCTTTCTCAGAAATAGCGATAACAAACTTCAATGGTCAAAATCCAAGATGGCTGCCTGTCGGCCATGTTGTTTTCCGATCGGTCCCAAAATGCAATATGCATAACTAGGCACCGAGGGGAACCTACATATGAAATTTGAGAAAGATCCCTTCAGCTCTTTCTCAGAAATAGCGATAACAAACTTCAATGGTCAAAATCCAAGATGGCTGCCTGTCGGCCATGTTGTTTTCCGATCGGTCCCAAAATGCAATATGCATAACTAGGCACCAAGGGGAACCTACATATGAAATTTGAGAAAGATCCCTTCAGCTCTTTCTCAGAAATAGCGATAACAAACTTCAATGGTCAAAATCCAAGATGGCTGCCTGTCGGCCATGTTGTTTTCCGATCGGTCCCAAAATGCAATATGCATAACTAGGCACCAAGGGGAACCTACATATGAAATTTGAGAAAGATCCCTTCAGCTCTTTCTCAGAAATAGCGATAACAAACTTCAATGGTCAAAATCCAAGATGGCTGCCTGTCGGCCATGTTGTTTTCCGATCGGTCCCAAAATGCAATATGCATAACTAGACATCAAGGGGAACCTACATATGAAATTTGAGAAAGATCCCTTCAGTACTTTCTGAGGATAAGCGATAACAAGAATTGTTTACGGACGGACGGACGGACGGAGGGACGGACGGACGGACGGACGACGGACCACGGACGCAGGGCGATTTGAATAGCCCACCATCTGATGATGGTGGGCTAAAAATCAGGTATTCTCCAATGTCTGCCTTTATTTTTTTAAACATTTGATAATATGAAATTTATTCTCTTAATTTGTACACAAAATAACAAATATACTTTTTAAAATCAAATCCCACTCATATTGGCTTTAGAAAAGAGTGACTGACACTACTGGCTTACTCTACTATAGGATTGTCAGATTGTGGTGACACACTAGTACTGATGACTAGTAACTGGACTGATGACTAGTGACTGGACTGGTGCCTTGTGACTGGTAACTGGACTAGTGACTGGTAACTGGACTGGTGCCTTGTGACTGGTAACTGGACTAGTGACTGGTAACTGGACTGGTGCCTTGTGACTGGTAACTGGACTGGTGCCTTGTGACTAGTTACTGGACTGATGACTGGTAACTGGACTGGTGCCTTGTGACTAGTTACTGGACTGATGACTGGTAACTGGACTGGTGCCTTGTGACTGGTAACTGGACTGGTGCCTTGTGACTGGTAACTGGACTGGTGCCTTGTGACTGGTAACTGGACTGGTGCCTTGTGACTGGACTGATGACTGGTAACTGGACTGGTGACTAGTAACTGGACTAGTGACTGGTAACTGGACTGATGACTGGTAACTGGACTGGTGCCTAGCAACTGGTAACTGAACTGGTGACAATGTTGGTAATTGGACTGGTGACTGATCATGACATACTGTTGAATGGTGACATACTGGTCACTGGTGGCTTTTCTGGTGACTAGTGGCTGACTGATGGCCGAGTCCATGTGTACATTTGACTGAAAAGTGAAAGTGGTAAATTTGTTTCAAACAATATCTTTCTACATTTATCTGTAAAATGAGGACACTTAATCATTATCAAGTAATAGTTTTCAATGGACTTAGTTTACAATTAAAATAATCTATTGAATGATCTATTTTTGAGGAGAGATAACAAAGCTGCACATTGAATGGTCTTAGCTGAATCAATATTTGTCAATAAAACTTAATAAACAACTACACTTACACAAACAAACTAAAATAAACAAAACTATAGCTTACTTAGTTGATAGCAGATTTGACTGGTTGGCTACTGGACTGATCGATTGATGACTGACTTAATGCCGGACTCACTGTCTACATTTGACTGTAATAGAATAGAAGAACAAATATATACTGCACATTTAAACAAAGGGACTAAAATGAACACAATGGTCAAGGGACAGGACATAACAAGTGAAACTTAGGAAACACACAGTGTCAGCTAGGACACAACATGAACCTCCACAAAAACTGGAGGTGAAATCAGGTGCTCCGGAAGGGTAAGCATTTCCTGCTCCGCATGTGGCACCCATCATGATTTTTATGGAGGTTCATGTTGTGTCCTGTCGCTGTATGTTTCTTTGTTTGTTTTTTCTTGTCCCTTGACTATTGAGTTCATGTCCTTTTTTGGGGGGTTTAGACCTATGGTATGTATATTTGTTATTCTACTTCAACAGAATCAATGAGCACTTTAAATGTTATGTCCATTTAATAGGTTGTGCTTCATGGTATTTGGGACCTTTGCTAATAGTGCTTCTTACGTCATCGTTTTCAATGATAGAAAGGTCTCCTGAATATTATATTATTTTCTTGAACATCTTTATTGTAAGATATTTTCAAATGTGTATAAACAGTCACATGGTGTCTCTATGATAAATACAGTAATGTAGAACTGTGTTCACATTAACAAATAAACTTACTGCACTGGTGGCTGTGTACACTACTGGAGAGGTGGCTCACTGCAGTGGTGACTGACTGGATAGGCGACTGGCTGACTGGAGTGACAAAATTTACCCATCAACTGACTTATATCCCAAAATTATAGGTGACCATTCATAAGGTCTACCTTTACATCAACCTCTATGGTGTTTTGCTTCACATTATTGTACTTCACTTTGTACTTTATACATGTAATTATGCACCAATAAGCTGTTATTCAAGCTTCATTTCTTACCTCAATTATCTCCATCTAAACAAATGAAGGCCATAATGTTTACTTTAACTGTAACATAATGTTAAATATTACCTAAATATCTATAAACTTCAGGGAACCTTTGTCCAAGTCTTGCTGCAAATTTGATACTGTGCTGGAAGCTGCCTCCCCCTCATATGCAACTTCATAAACAGCTTTCCTGTCACCATCTTTTCCCTGAAGTGAATTGAGAGACATTTACAAGAGATTTCTCTAAGAACAAATAATTCACATGCAGGACAAAAATAACAAAAAAATCAAGAGTATTTACATTATAAACATCTAAAAAGCAAACACACAGAGAATACATTTTAATTGTATATACACCAAAAACTTGTATAAACTGAACACCTGTATAAACCGGTCACAAGCCCATAATATAATAAGACTGCAAGAAATATCACTACAAACTAATAATAATGCATAAAAAATTAAAACAAATTTCATGCATCTTTTACGTCCACTGCTTCTTGTTGATAAAGTGGGTTCTGGAACTGTGGAATTAGAAATGAAACATTTTCTCATTATATCATTTTACTGGAATAAAAACAGAAAATTGCCCTTATTCACGTAAAAACAGCATTTTTCCTCGTCTACACCTGCCCATTAATGTTACGTTTACAATATTTAGTACGAAGGGGAGGGGGAAGCTAGAGTTTAACGTCCAGTAAACCACTTATGGTTATGTAAGGACATGACAGTTTTAATGGTGGACCAAGCCGGAGTACATAGGAGATAACCATCGATGTACGTTACCCTAACACTGAATACAAAAAGATGTACGCACCTAAACATTGGACATCAAGCCCAAAACCACTTTCCTCCTAGCAATCAAATTGAGAAAGTAGCAAAAGAAAAAGACCTAGGGGTGACCTTTGACAATTGAAATTTAGTCAACATGTTAGCCAAACAGTCAGTAAATCAAATAGTATTCTGGGTCTAATTTTTAGAAATTTTCTGTACATGAACACAATCATGTTTCTAACACTATATAAAACCTGATTCGACCAAATTTAGAATATGCAACACAAGTCTGGTAACTAAGGACAGACCAAATAGTGATTGAAAATGTCCAACGACAAGCTACAAAAAGAGTACACTCCATAAAAGACCTGCCATATCACCAAAGACTAAAAAAGCTTGGGCTACCAACACTAGAATACAGACGTAAACGCAATGATGTTGTTGAAGTTTACAAAATACTCAACAATATAGACATATATATTGGATAAAAACATGCTTTTCACGATGGCACAAACTAACACCAGAGGACATTAAAAAAACTATATAAAAACCAGAGCAGAACGACAGTCACACAGGGAATTTTTAGTCGACGAGTGGTGGATTCGTGGAGTTTAATCCCCAGTTCAGTAGTAGAAGCCCCCACTCTAAATGTTTCTAAAAATGGTCTAAATAACCACATTGGCACAAAGTACCTTTTAAGTTTTACCCAAGTTTTTTATGATGGGCAACAGGATAAAAGTGAGTTATTCCTACAAGATGCGTCAGAATTAGCTGATATCAGCTAACCAGTGACGTAGAAGAAGAGGTATCAGGTATCATCAGGTAAACATACATATATGTACACAGGATTTCATTGGGTAGATCAGTCATCTGTATATAGAGTATGATATATAAGTGTCACCAGTAAAAGAAAATCCTTAATTATGGCAATTATCTAATCTATACAAATACATCAACAGTATCCATGTGGTCACACGGCACCTTTAAGCTGTAGTAGTACACGCATGTTGTACGTGTTGTCGTACTGCACATACATAAAGGGGCCAAATAGGGTAAATTGTATGATGGACTTTACGAATAACAATAGTTGTATGAATATTATCAATGTTTCAGTTTGAACTATATTGGATTTTGTATATTTCTCTTAAAAACTTGTAGCTAATAAACCGAAAGAATCGGTTCCTGCCATATTAAAAAAGATTTATATCCTATAATACACCCTTGTGAAATCAACAACTTACCTGTCAAAATTGTCGTTTTATAACACATGAATCTTACCTGAGATCATGTTGTTGAAAAATCTTCAACGCGATTGCGTCCCTCATCAATGCATAATAAGCTCATAACTGTAATGAAATGTCACACTATCCGTTACTTCGTCATTAGAGTCCAATTATCACAAAAACACACTTTCAATTAAAATTTACCAACGAAGATACATAAATCCGGAAGTAAGTAAATCGGTTGGCCCCCTACGCTATCGGAAATAGAAATATATTTATTATCGTCAAATTGATTATGTGGTGTTATTAAACGTAAAGTTATGATAAATAAAAATACAGAAAACATATTAAAATAATTAATGGCAGACAATATATACTTACATGCGAAATTTGATATCGGAGGTTCCTGTGCGCATTAATATTTTCATAACATAAACGGCATGATGGCGGCATGAAGTGAAAGTAGAAAGAATGACAGCGACAAAAACGTAATTATAAGTTATAAACATATATTGATTGCAATGTGTTTGCAGTATTTAATGTGCCAACGTGTTAATCTTGGTGTGTGCTTATTTTTAAAGTCCGATTTCATACAGATTTTTAGCGATATCATTTTTGCCTTCGATGCACGTGTTGGAACCCGAATGGCTGTTTTCGTGTAAATGGTTCGAAAGTGAAATTCACAAACACGCATAAGAGACCAAAAACTTAATAAAAAACGGTAAATACGTGTAGCTATATAATGAAATAACACATTCCATGGCAATGTCCCTCTCGTATGTATTTTATTATTATGAATTTGTGACAGTTCGGACAACCGACAAAAGTTATTTTTTATTGTTTCAAAAGTTATTTTTTATTAAAAGTCGAAGTCCAGCACCTTTCT
Organism: Pecten maximus; assembly: GCF_902652985.1. NCBI lineage: Eukaryota > Metazoa > Mollusca > Bivalvia > Pectinida > Pectinidae > Pecten > Pecten maximus. The sequence continues at coordinate 3,237,238 of NC_047024.1, read as the reverse complement.
AGTATGTTTTGTTACAAACATGGAAAAAATGGATGCATTCTGTTCAGTAATATGTTTGTTTGAAAAAAATTGTTTCAGTATCAACAACATGGTGAGAGGTAGGTCCAATAGTCCTTAAGTGACCTATTCTAATCCCCTTTTGTCCGTCGTCGTGCGTCGTCCGTCGTGCGTCGTGCGTCGTCCGTCGTGCGTCGTGCGTCGTGCGTCGTCCGTCCAGAGACCTATATACTAGTATATAGGTCTCTGGTCCGTCCGTAATCAATTTACATTTTCGACTTCTTCTCCAAAACCCCTAATTAACCAAAATTGTAAATTATGTGGTCTCCAACCCCCAGGGGCCTCGGGGGCGAGGCTAAAAAGGGTCAAATTGGCTAAAACTTCAAAAATCTTCTTCTCTACTCTCAGATATGGTGGAATCAAACACTCTTCATAGATGGAAGGGTCTTAAGGTGCTTTACCAAAATTGCAAATTTCAGGACCCAGGGGTCTCACGTTTGCCCCTGGGGAGGGGGTAAACTTTACTATAGTTTATATAGGGAAATCACATTTTTGACTTTTATTATGGAAGCGTTTACGCCTGCCATATTACAATCACCTACGAGTTGTGACGTCACAATCTCTCACTTTCATTTTCGTTATATTTCCTTTCACAGTTCATTTTGTAGTTTCTTTCGGTTCATATATGATGTAGTTGAACTATATATACATTTATGAAAACTATCACGACTACAAATAAAGTGCTATTACATGAAAAAAGGTATATTCAGTATAAATTTCTCTTCGGCGGAAGCCCGGAATTTGAGACCTCTGGTGGTAATTTCTGTAACTAGGGGTAATGATTCGCTTATTAGTCCAAGTATGAGGCACGTCATTGTAGTCCGTCATTCAAAGTAGATGTGCACAGAAATGTATTAACTATGCTGATAATGTTGTGAACATTTCAGGAACTATTTTGAATAAACAATAAGAATAATGTCTTGTAAATATCTACACCTGCATCGATTTTTGCAAATCTATATCGAAAATACTGATTGAAGGGAGATAACTGCGATATTCTGACGTTACCTTACAGAGGACACTTGTTTAACTACTAGGAATAAAGACGGCATAACAACCCAAGCGCAAACAAATTTCCGATTTTCATAAAACCCTCCAGGTTTTGGCTAACAACATTTCTTTTGTTTACAACTTGGTAGTTTGTTCACGAGATTTTATGAGATTTGGTCCGATATTTAGCGATCACGTGTTTCGTCTGTTTATGTTTATATCGACCCCCCATATATTTTATACATACATTATTATTGTAACGTGTCCCTGTGAACTGATCGAAGTCCCTGTGTTTCAAATCTATGAATCGGCAGACCTACGTGATGGCGTGATGGAATTCGATCGTTTATTTTTCAAAACTAAGAAAACTGGCACATATCTGTCGTGGTGGTCATTTGTGCTGTACCTTCCCCGACAGAGACAATATACAGAATCTGGATTTTTTGTGATAAGGTTTACTGCAGTAGCTACTCGCACTCGTAATATATATGAAAATGCTAAATTATTATTGAACCAGCTTGTCTTATTTATATATTATTCAGCTCACGATTCAATGCAACCTTTTCAAATGTTTTCATGTAATATATATATATACATTTGTATGCACCAAGCTGTGAAATGTTTGTATTACATAGAATATTTAAACAATACAAAGTAATTGTAGATTAACAAAATGTATACCAATTGCATTTTAACGTACTAGTACAACTTTTTGTTGTTTTCATGTAATATAACTTTTTGTTGTTTTCATGTAATCTATATTTGTATTTGAAATTTCATTAAAAATGTTTGATTTTCATGTCACGAACAAATCCCTTAAAATGATCATCAATCTCCTTATTGGTCTCCAGAAAGTGTGAAAATAAATGAAACTTTTTTGTCAATAATTCTATTCATTATGAATTCATGTATAACCATTTAGGTTTTTTCCAATGTTGACCTTTAAAACTATATATATATACAAGCAACAATCTGTGGGATGTCAAATATGGAAGGCTATAGCTGTTTCAGGATAAATTCCCAAAAATGCTTATAAGTACTGTTTCTTATCACTGATCACATATATTGGGTTTTTGACTATTATGTGTTATTGCTACTTAAGTGTGAATTTTTTCGGCTTCAGTGATAATGTATTTCTTTGTACTTATGTGCAACAGACATCGCGAGAGTTTAATTCTCCTACATATAATATTGACTCCTACAAAAAGAAGTTGAGTGATCATGATTGGTTGACTACGAGAGGCATTTTATCAAATCTCATATTTACCATACTGATTGCTCATGATCATATTTCATCCGGCCTAGTAAACTCTAGAAAAAACATCTTAATTTATGAAAGTAGCTAACTCCTTTAATGTATGTGTAAAAATTAAGTATATATATATATCGTACAAAACATCAAACTTCTAATATGGTAGAAATGAAACATACATTTAGGCTGACTGCCTGATAATATAATACAATTTGTACAGAGTTTACAATCCTTTGACATTCAGCTCATAATATACACCATTATAATTTGATCTGTCGTCATGTGTCGGTCTTCTTCTTAAGACCAAGATATCGCAGAATGGTGTACAAAAGGTTCTTAAGCTGTTTTATCAAAATTGTTAATTTCATGGCCCCCTATGTGTCGCATTCTCCCTGGGGAGAGGATACATTTTGCTATAGTTTATATAGAAAACTCATCACACATATTTTAGCATAATTTGTTTCATTTTCATTGGAAATTGGTTAGCACGTGGTTAGGGCAAACTTTTCTCAATGACATATTGTCAGAGAATGTCAAGGCCAACGACTTGTTATGGGTTTGAATGTCAAAAATAAAAATCTTATATTGATTTTTTTTTTTCATTTCATATGAAAGAATATAGTCCACTGAAACAGAATGTGCATATTTTATTGTCATCAGATAAAAATATGGCAGAAAGATATGGCACTTGGAAAAGAATCATAAAGCTATTTTCTCCAGCCAAAATTAAAAAATAATCCAAAATTGCAGAATAAAGGTTTCTGCTCTTTTATCTATAATATACACATGAAGGCTTGATGTTTGGCGCATCGATAACGTATGGCTGGCTACAAATGTTATACTTATATTTGACCTTGACCTTCATTCAAGGTCATGGGGGTCAAATGATCAAGAAAATTCAAAGTTCTTTCAAATTATTAATTTGGGTCACATTTTAAAGAATCAGCCCTTTTAAAGGTGTGTGCAATGCATCAAGGTCAAATAATCAAAATGACCAGATATGGCACTTTTAAAAAGAAATTCCTACCAAAATTAAAAAATGACCCAAAACTGCACATACACACGAAGGCTGGATACATGTAAGATGTGTGACTGGCTACAAATATTGAGTTTATCTCTCTGACCTTGACCTTCATTCACATTTTAAAGAACCGGCTCTTATGAAGGTGTGTGCGAAGTTTCAAAGGCAAATTATTAAAAATGATGCAGACATGCCCTTTAAAGAATGTTTTCTTGCCAAAATCAAAAATTATCCATAAATTGCAATTCAATTGTTGGCTCAAAAGGGGTCAATTTGGCTCAATTGACGGAAATAACTTCTTCTCTGAAACTAAGCAATCGATATAGCTCATACTTGACTGGTAGCATCCTTTTGGGTAGGGATTCAAAATTGTAAAAATGGTGGGGTTGACCCCCGGGGGGCAGGGTCAAAAGGGGTCAATTGGTTTCTCTGAAACTAAGTTATGGATATAACTCACATTGGTGTGGTAGCAATCCCTATGGGGTTGTACGCAAAGTCAATTTCATTTCATGGATTGATTGCACAATTTGGTATAAAACCTACATTCGTATGGTAGCATGGTTATGGGTGGGTATTCAAAATTGTACGAATGTTGGGGTTAACCTCCCGGGGGCTGAAGGATGGGACCAAAATAGGTCAATTTCGCTAAATTGACATTTTAAGAATAACAATAAACCAATGTACATGTACCCATATAAAATGCTTATGATATATTGACAAATAAACTTAAGCATCATTATTGTTTCATATCTCATAAAACCAGGTGAGCGATACAGGCCCTCTGGGCCTCTTGTTTTATCTGTGAAACCATTCAGATCCCAACTCCATAAGGCTGTATCTCCATTTGCCCACTTTTTAAAATCACAATATGGGGAAAATGTTGTGATAGGGATTATAGTCTATTTCAGAGTAGTTCACCTTGTTTTTACCTGTGATTTACCTGGGATTTTCACCAGTGTTACCTGTGCTACATGGCTCATACCTATAAGGAACTATAACATATAAGTAGCTACATGTATAATTTTATGCAGTACTTTATATAGGAAAAAATACACATTGATTACAGTATTATTATTTTGTTGTTATTTATGATGCGCAATGTACCTGTTTATAAGTATTTATATTTAAATATACAGTACTTTATATGAAAAAATAATAATATTGCATATAAAGATAGAGAGATATATCTTTTTTCTGAAATGTTACGTAAATTGTATTATATTATGCAAGTGTAATGAAAAAATGCAATATGTTACTGCTAATGTATTACTAGTGCTTAATGTATAATGTGCTATATATGTTTGTAAATATGGTATGTATCTAATGCTTATGTATAATGTTTGTGGATATGTTAACTATCTAATGTGTGTTCTTTCTTATATATATATGCTTGTAAATATGATGTGTGTATGATGAAATTCACGGATAAATGATAAAATAAAAAAAACTATAACTTAGTGTTATTTTCTCCACTTCTCAGGTACATAAATATACCTCTCTTTTTGCCCACTTTTTAGCACAGGTAAATCATACAGGTAAACACAGGTAAAATTATTATGGAACTGACTATAATTGGTTTTCCATTGTTCTCCTAAGTATACACTTTTCTTTGTTCTAAAAAAAGTGGGCAAATGGAGAACACACCCTCCATAATCTTGCTGGACAACAAGAGATGAACACAATCCTGATGTAAAAATAGGCCCAGGGTTCTTTCCCCACCCCAAGGGCCTTATACAATCAAATTGAATTGATATCAAATATGAAAGTTTTCTTCAATACTTTGCATGTAAAACGCTGTATATTTATATACAGTACCTATATAGCTACTAGGCTATTATCTACATCTTGGTGCTAAATTAAAAAGCTACAAATCACAAATCACAGTTTATTGTGAATATTGCCATTGGATCTATTAAAATAGATGGAATTGATATCTAATTTTGAAATAATTGTCCTTAAAAATGAGGTCTTTGTTGAAAAAAAAGTGTAATAACTTTTAAAAGCTGTCAATCTAATTTTGATATTATTCTAAGATCAAAATAGAAAGGAATAAACAATTTTGTTTACAAGATATTGAAAGACATTGCACACTTTCAACAAAAAAAGTAGCAGACACTCCCTGTATTTTCAATACATATCGTGTATTGTTATAACTTATCGAAATGCATATCATATTGTTTCGACATTTCTAATACCCAGGCCTATAAAATATAAGTTTGTTTTAAACACATAAATGCAAATTTTGAACTACTTAAGTATAAAAGATGGTTTAAAGTATGAATGTTAATGACATGTACCTAAGTAGAAGTTGATTTGAAAAAAAATTAAAATGTTTGACTTTTTAAGTAAAGGTTTGATTGAAATAAGAAATGTTTAACTACTTTTAGAAGTAGGTTTGCAACTTTTAAGATGGTTAAAACCATTATTTACATCGAAACAGTCTAAACCATTACATTCATCAGGACTGTGAAAACCATTATGTCCAGTTGGTTTGACACACTTAAGTGGAAATGTTTAGTCATGTTGATATCAGTTTAATTTGTATTCTTGCTTTATTTCAAATATCTCCTTTTACATCTGACTAACGCCTCCTACAGTACTTTCAGTACTTTGATTTGTTTTATTTCTATTGGAATTCATTCTAATTTGGTAAACATTGTCAGCATGGGATGACAATTTGATGGCATGCACATGTTGGCCCTGACTGACCCCCAGGGGCTGATGGGCGGGGCTAAAAATGGTCAAATTGGCTGAAATTTCAAAAATCTTCTTCTCAGGACCGAAATAAGGTAGAATCAAATACTCTTCATAGTTGGAAGGGTCTTAAGGTTCTTTACTAAAATTTATTAATTTAATGACCCTGGGGTCTCAAGTTTGCCCCTGGGGAGGGGTTAAATTTTACTATAGTTTATATAGGGAAATTACATTTTTGACTGATTTGTTGGATTTCTATTGGAATTCATTCTAACTTGGTTAACATTTTCAGCATGGGATGAAAGTTTGATAATATGCACATGTTGGCCCTGACTGACCCCTGGGGGCTGATGGGCTGGGCCAAAAAGGGTAAATTAAATTAACTGAAATATTTCAAATCTCAGGTGACCGTTAAGGCCCATGGGCCTCTTGTTAAGTTGTAAAAGCATCCTGCAGCCATCTTGAAATCTCATATTAAAAGTATGTTTAATTATTATCCTTTTTGGATGTTTCCCCAAGTTTCACTTGTACATTCACTTTTCATTTGTTTATAATTAATGTCAAATTTTTGGACAGATGAGAGGAACATATTTTGTCAATACAACAGACAATTTAAGATTTTACAATCCGGTGTGTGCCTTTACGAATCCTTTGGGATTTCGACAATCTTAATGTATCAATTATTTGGTGGTAATTTCAGACTGCGATTCAATTTTCTGCTTAATCATCAATTCATGAGCAAATGTTTGATTTTGTTATAATTATTGCTAGTTAAACATCTATTTAATATGTGATTGGTTGATTATTGTTAATAAAATATAAATTTTATACATGCATGTATTGTAATTTGTCAATGTCATGGACAATTATTGTTAATAAAATATAAATTTTAAGGTAATTTGTCGATTTCATGGCAGTTAAACAAAACCTTTTCTAACCCTGGTGCACTGTACAGTGTTATAACTTTAAAATCCTTCTCTTGTGCGGACTAATGTATTTTGATCCAATTTCTTTAGTAACATATACTTGATTGAAAGGGACTGGATCAAACGGTGTGGTCTCCCTTAGGCTTCGAAGATAGAGAAGTTAGTAGGACAATCAATGGTGATATAGTAAACAAGACACAAGGTCATTGACACACTAGTTTATAGCCACCTCCAGCTAGCTAAGTTCTGAGGGTAGAGTAATGCCCACATTATCGTAGCGGACTCTTAAAGTCAGTGACACACTTTAAGTTTATAGCCACCTCCAGCTAGCTAGGTTCTGAGGGAAGAGTAATGCCCACATTATCAAAGCGGACGTTAATTTCTGTCGTCAGTTACGGCATTAAGCTTAATTTGGCTAATTAATTAGGTATATACTTGTGGCGATATATGCAAAATTTGATTACTTCACTTTACATTTCTTTGAAAGTTTGTTTAAGTTTGAGCTGATGAATGTTTATATGCTGTGTGCACGGTGTTTACCGTAGCTTTTCCCCTTAATTTTTAATCATCAAGTATTTGGTAATTTTAAGCAAAGTTTTCATTTTCATACATCGATTTTGGGACCTCCTGGACATCGTTTTAGGTCAATTATTTTTGTGCGCAAAATATATAGGTTTTTCAAGAATTTTCAGCCCCAAAAATTACACTGGTGCATAAATTACACTGGGTTTTCTGGTAATTCATTTCAATTCCTTCTGTGCAGATTAAAGAAATATTGTCCAAATTTGATATAGAGCATTTTGGATAAAGGGAAAGCTCATTTGGGTGGATATAACTATAATTAAGATAGCATATCACCAAGTGTTTGCTCAGGGAGAAAGGGGGATAGACTAATGCCCCTAGGGACGGATGGACAGGGTGCAATAATTAAAACTAATCATGATGTCATATCACCAAGTGTTTTCTAAGAAATCATTTTTGCAAATCAGGAAAGCAAATGTTACATTTTCAATTTTAACTATAAATAAGAACATTTTCCATGATTTAAATAATCTTTAAATAACTGATACAGAGCCTTGTAAGATAGTGTGGTAAACAGTTTTATCTTCCAAAAAGGAAAAATTTTGAAAACAAGAATTATTCTGCATTATCATGAGCGACTATATACAACATGGTGCAAAACCTGGTACCCTGTTCGCACTTTGCTTGCAGGACGTAAAAATAATACAAACTTTTTGATATGTAACAAATTTCAGTTTATTTTTTTTTTCCACTTCAAAAAGTAAAACGTTAATTTTCTTCTTGACATAAAGATGAAAAAAATCAGATAACACATATTGCAGTACATGTTTTGAAATATGAATCAATTCGAAAATAAATGTGAGTACAGATTCAGATATACATTTTATATTAATGCCCAAACTGATTGATCCTTTGAAAATTTTACCTTCTGTAGCTTTTTCACACTTTACTGAGTAGTTAATTAACAGTGATTAATTTACGGACAAGGAATATTTAGGGATAAAAATCAAATAATGAAATGTGTTATGACAACATAACATTGGAGACCCACAATTTATTCAGCCAAGATAAAACAAGTGTTCAATGGCACTGAATCAACAGTCAACAAGTTGTTACTACAAATATAAAAATAACCCTACCACTACATGGTATAGTCCTACTGTCTAGACTGAACTAACTGATACTACACTACACAAAATGTCGTCCATAACACTTAAATATTGTAGGTATAGAAAAATTTAAAAATTTGGAAGACAACTAACATACATATATCTTTATCTTATATCACCATTAAGCCAAAGGTTATGTTCAAAATCACCAGCAGTAATATTTATTTCTGTATAAATAGCAAATATTTCCAGCAGCAAGAGTATGTATGTATATTTAGTATCAATTTAGATCACATCAGCAGTAATATGTATGTAAATTGTATCAACAGTTGCATATTTCACGAAACATTTCACCAGTGATAAATGTTATTTGTTAAACCGACTTGTCAATAGTAATCAAAATATACAAACACAAATAGAATGTGTGAAGTTCCCGAACGGTATACCAATGTACAAACTTACCAAACGGTATACCAATGTACAAACTTACCAAACGGTATACCAATGTACAAACTTACCGAACGGTTCACCAATGTACAAACTTACCGAACGGTTCACCAATGTACAAACTTACCGAACGGTATAGCAATGTACAAACTTACCGAACGGTATACCAATGTACAAACTTACTGAACGGTATACCACTGTACAAACATACCGAACGGTATACCAATGTACAAACTTACCGAACTGTATACCAATGTACAAACTTACCGAACGGTATACCACTGTACAAACTTACCGAACGGTTCACCAATACACAATTTCTTGAACGGTATACCAATGTACAAACTTACTGAACGGTATACCAATGTACAATTTCTTGAACAGTATACCAATGTACAAACTAACCGAACGGTATACCAATGTACACAGTTCCTGAAAGGTACATGTATACCAATGCAATCATCAATTGATGTATTGGGACAACTGAAAACTACAGTTTATAAAATATCACATTTTGTATAAAACATCACACTGTATCTTGGATACTGTAAATGGCGACATATGAAATATTTCATGTTTTAGTTTAAAATGATAGAAATCACAGATGTCTAGGATCAATGCTGTCAAAGTCAGGCTTGTAAAGGGGAGTAAAGTGATGTTTTTAAAAACATGTAAATTAAATTTTGATTGGTCTAATAGGATATTTCAAAACAGAAATGTATTTCAGTTGTAAATTCTTTCATTCATGATGTACGGTGTCTCTATATTTATCTTTCTAATTGTTTCATAAAATTACATCACATTGATTTTACATTTTCTAAATAACACCACATTATGTAAATTACACCACATAGGTTTTACATTATGTAAATTACACCGCATTGATTTTACATTATGTAAATTACACCACATAGGTTTTACATTATGTAAATTACACCGCATTGATTTTACATTATGTAAATTACACCACGTAGGTTTTACATTATGTAAATTACACCGCATTGATTTTACATTATGTAAATTACACCGCATTGATTTTACATTATGTAAATTACACCGCATTGATTTTACATTATGTAAATTACACCGCATTGATTTTACATTATGTAAATTACACAGCATTGATTTTACATTATGTAAATTACACCACATATGTTTTACATTATGTAAATTCATACATGTCATTATTTTGTATAATGCAACTATTACATCCATTTGAACTTGTACAAGAAGAAACAATTAAGTGACTGTAGAGTTAAAATACTATTGAAACTATCTTTAATGTAAAATTGTATCAGTTGAAATACATATTAATGAGAAATAGAGAAAAAAAGACTATCTTAATCTATTTAAACTAAATTATTGAAACATTTACATGTACATACAAGTTTCAAAAATTCTTTCGTCCAACACTTTCATTCTACAGCTGTGTAAGATATTGACAAGTTCCACAGCTGTCTGTCTTAAGTTCCATAACTGATAGACCTCAGTCTAAAGTTCCACAACTCTGATAGACCTCAGTCTAAATATCCACAACTCTGATAGACCTCAGACTAAATATCCACAACTCTGATAGACCTCAGTCTAAAGTTCCACAACTCTGATAGACCTCAGTCAAAAGTTCTATAACTCTGATAGACCTCAGTCTAAATATCCACAACTCTGATAGACCTCGGACTAAAGATCCACAGCTCTGATAGACCTCAGACTAAAGATCCACAACTCTGATAGACCTCAGTCTAAAGTTCCACAACTCTGATAGACCTCAGTCTAAATATCCACAACTCTGATAGACCTAGGACTAAAGATCCACAACTCTGATAGACCTCAGACTAAAGATCCACAACTCTGATAGACCTCAGACTAAAGATCCACAAACAACTCTGATAGACCTCAGACTAAAGATCCACAACTCTGATAGACCTCAGACTAAAGTTCCACAACTCTGATAGACCTCAGTCTAAAGTTCCACAACTCTGATAGACCTCTGTCTAAAGTTCCACAACTTTGATAGACCTCAGTCTAAAGTTCCACAACTCTGATAGACCTCTGTCTAAAGTTACACAACTCTGATAGACCTCAGTCTAAATATCCACAACTCTGACAGACCTCAGACTAAAGTTCCACAACTCTGATAGACCTCAGTCTAAATATCCACAACTCTGATAGACCTCAGACTAAAGATCCACAACTCTGATAGACCTCAGTCTAAATATCCACAACTCTGATAGACCTCAGACTAAAGATCCACAACTCTGATAGACCTCAGTCTAAATATCCACAACTCTGATAGACCTCAGTCTAGAGATCCACAACTCTGATAGACCTCAGTCTAAAAGTCCACAACTCTGACAGACCTCAGTCTAAAGTTCCACAACTCTGATAGACCTCTGTCTAAAGTTACACAAGTCTGATAGACCTCAGTCTAAATATCCACAACTCTGACAGACCTCAGACTAAAGTTCCACAACTCTGATAGACCTCAGTCTAAATATCCACAACTCTGATAGACCTCAGACTAAAGATCCACAACTCTGATAGACCTCAGTCTAAATATCCACAACTCTGATAGACCTCAGTCTAAAAGTCCACAACTCTGACAGACCTCAGTCTAAAGTTCCACAACTCTGATAGACCTCAGTCTAAAGTTCCACAACTCTGATAGAATCAGACTAAAGTTCCACAACTCTGATAGAATCAGACTAAAGTTCCACAACTCTGATAGACCTCAGACTAAAGTTCCACAACTCTGATAGACCTCAGACTCAAGATCAACAACTCTGATAGACCTCAGTCTAGAGATCCACAACTCTGATAGACCTCAGTCTACAGGTCCACAACTCTGATAGACCTCAGTCTAAAGTTCCACAACTCTGATAGACCTCAGTCAACAGGTCCACAACTCTGATAGACCTCAGACTAAAGTTCCACAACTCTGATAGACCTCAGTCTATTAACATCCACATCTCTGATAGACTTTGGTCTAGAGATCCACAACTTTGATAGACCACAGTCCACAAGTTCCACAACTTTGATATCATGTACTTATCAACTTGACAAGCACCTAGCAATAAAAGGCTCATCCATGTACAATGTACATGTAGCAATAAGCAGATCTTTCCTATGAAAATATTAATCCTAGCTGAAATCTTTGTCAAAGACCTGCTTTTCAGGTAATCACAGACATGGCTGCCATCAATGTAAGAAAGGCAACGTCACAAAGTATTATTGCTTAGATTAAAATCTCGGTGGTATTAACACTTTTTGACACAGATTAAATGTACATCCATCATTATGTCCTCAAAGTTCAGCAGTACAACCAACGGTATAGAGGTGGTCTTCAGGTGGTCGTCAGGCATCCATTATCTCTGTATGGACGAATATCAGCGCTTGAGGAAGCTGGTCGCAGGTCTTGTTAAACAGAGGGAAGTGACGATACCCTGAAAATGGAGTAAACATTAGTATAATGAATGATCATTGGGACATGATATAATTATAATAGTTGTGGCATTATATAATTATGATAGTTGTGGCATGATATAATTATGATAGTTGTGGCATGATATAATTATGATAGTTGTGGCATGATATAATTATGATAGTTGTGGCATGATATAATTATGATAGTTGTGGCATGATATAATTATGATAGTTGTGGCATGATATAATTATGATAGTTGTGGCATTATATAATTATGATAGTTGTGGCATTATATAATTATGATAGTTGTGGCATTATATAATTATGATAGTTGTGGCATGATATAATTATGATAGTTGTGGCATGATATAATTATGATAGTTATGACATGATATAATTATGATAGTCGTGGCATTATATAATTATGATAGTTACGACATGATATAATTATGATAGTTGTGGCATTATATAATTATGATAGTTACGACATGATATAATTATGATAGTTATGGCATTATATAATTATGATAGTTATGACATTATATAATTATGATAGTTGTGGCATGATATAATTATGATAGTTGTGGCATTATATAATTATGATAGTTACGACATGATATAATTATGATAGTTATGACATGATATAATTATGATAGTTATGACATTATATAATTATGATAGTTGTGGCATGACTCTTTGTTCAAACTTATGCTTTTACGACATAATCAATATAATTTTGGCTCTATCAATTATGAAGGCACTTCACAAATATTATTGCTTGATTAAATATGTGGTCATTATAACTTTTTACACAGATATAAATGTATACATCATCATTATGCTCAGTTAGCATTACAAAATTATGATAGTTGTGGTGATATCATTTGATGGGTTGTGCATCATTATCTGATGTATGACGAATATCATCTTGGGAAGTGGTGGCTTTTAAACATGATAGTTGACGAAATTATAACGTGAATTATTTATATAGTTACACATAATAATTAGATAGTATGGCATTATATAATTATGATAGTTATGACATTATATAATTATGATAGTTGTGGCATGATATAATTATGATAGTTGTGGCATGATATAATTATGATAGTTACGACATGATATAATTATGATAGTTATGACATGATATAATTATGATAGTTATGACATTATATAATTATGATAGTTGTGGCATGATATAATTATGATAGTTGTGGCATGATATAATTATGATAGTTATGACATGATATAATTATGATAGTTGTGGCATGATATAATTATGATAGTTATGACATGATATAATTATGATAGTCGTGGCATTATATAATTATGATAGTTGTGGCATGATATAATTATGATAGTTGTGGCATGATATAATTATGATAGTTATGACATGATATAATTATGATAGTCGTGGCATTATATAATTATGATAGTTACGACATGATATAATTATGATAGTTGTGGCATTATATAATTATGATAGTTACGACATGATATAATTATGATAGTTATGGCATTATATAATTATGATAGTTGTGGCATGATATAATTATGATAGTTGTGGCATGATATAATTATGATAATGACAGTTGTGGCATTATATAATTATGATAATGACAGTTGTGGCATTATATTAATTATGATAATGACAGTTGTGGCATTATATTAATTATGATAATGACAGTTGTGGCATGATTACAATTACAAAATGACAGTTGTGGCATGATATGATTAAGATTATGACAGTTGTGACATTATATTAATTATGATATTGACAGTTGTGGCATGATATTAATTATGATTATGACAGTTGTGGCATTATATGATTATGATAATGACAATTGTGGCATGATGTTGATTATGATATTGACAGTTGTGGCATGATATTAATTATGATTATGACAGTTGTGGCACAATTATAGTTTGTGACATTTAATGACCATTTGGGCATGGCCATAATTAATTACAACTAAAATATGAATGGTTAATGGGGGGTAAACCTGGTTAATTGTAAGGTATGATACCCATAGCTGATATTTACCCTGTTGAAGACAAGAGAGTGGGATGACGTAATAGCCGATGAAATCATCTACATATCTGTCACTGTCGTATACAGCAAATCGTAACAACACCAAGTCCGGGAAGTTCAAGGTGAAGCTTACAGTCTCATTCCACTGGGGGTTGAACCCTACAATACACACAAAACATGTCATATGAGGTTTAAGATAATATGTATAATTCAAATCTTGTTAAACTCTGAGTTTATTTCACAGCTGTTTTATATTAACTGATTTCACTGGTTTTCTCCTTCTCAAAAATAAAGAAAGAAAAAATAAAATAAAACATGCATCCGTTAAAATTTCACATGCTGTGAATGTTATTTTCATTAACACCTTCACACCACCTGCATTGATTAATTTGGATATAAAAGGTTATGTAACATAAATATTTTAAAATACATAACTATATATAGAACGGTTAAATGGATACTACATCTAAACACACCGTTGTTTTGTATTACACTGGTCTTCACTTGCTGGTTGTCAGACTTGGCTCCGTGTATCTCAATCTTGATGAATGGATCAATTACCTCCCCTTTCTTGGAATCTTTTGGCTTAGGAATCTGGTAGCCACTAATGATCTGTAATAAGTCAGTGAGTTAATTAATTTACAAGGTCATGGTACAGATAACTGTTGTAATCTCAAGGTCATTGCCATTACACTACAGGTGGCATTGTATTTTACGACACTCACCCAGTATTATAGACATTTTAGACATGGTTTATTGTTCAAATAAGTGCGAAACTTTACCAAACAAATATCCTAAGTACACTTAATCTGATATTTCCAGTTTTATGATTGACTGTCCTTGATCATACTCTATATTCTCCCATATAAAACACTGAGAAAATATTTCAGATACGACCATCATAATAGGAAACATATCATTTTTAAACTGAAGATGTCTTGATTTTTTAATTTTTGGACTGAAACTATTCTGGGAATAGAGATAATGGAGCAAAACTATGTCATGTCAGTTTTAATCCCAAATTAAACATGGATATCAATGAGGGATACAAATACCATATTATGACAGGTACCAGAAAAATTAGTCACTGTATCGCAAAGATATAACAAGAGGCCCATGGGCCTTAACGGTCACCTGAGATTTGAATATTTCAGTTAATTTAATTGACCCTTTTTGAACCCACCCATCAGCCCCTAGGGGTCAGTCAGGGCCAACAGGTGTATACCATTCAGCTGTCATCCAATGCTGATAATGTTAACAAAGTTAGAATGAATTCCGATAGAAATCACACAAATAATGGTCAAAAATGTGATTTCCCTATATAAACTATAGTAAAATCTACCCCCTCCCCAGGGGCAAACTTGTGACCCCAGGGTCATGAAGTTCATTACATTAGTAAAGCACTATAAGACCCTTCCACCTATGAAGAGTATTTGATTCTGTCTTAATTGGGTCTTGAGAAGAAGATCTTTGAAATTTCAGTCAATTTGACCCTTTTTAGCCCCGCCCATCAGCCCCTGGGGGTCAGTCAGGGCCAACATGTGCATACCATCAAACTGCCATCCAAAGCTGATAATGTTAACCAAATTAGAATGAATTCCAATAGAAATCCAACAAATAATAGTCAAAAATGTGATTTCCCTATATAAACTATAGTAAAGTTTACCCCCTCCCCAGGGGCAAGTCTGAGACCCCAGGGTAAGGAAATTCACAATTTTGGTAAAGCACATTAAGACTCTTCCATCTATGAAGAGTGTTTGATTCCACCATATCTGAGAGTAGAGAAGAAGATTTTTGAAGTTTTTGTTAATTTGACCCTTTTTAGCCCCGCCCATTAGCCCCTGGGGGTCAGTCAGGGCCAACATGTGCATACCATCAATCTGTTATCCCATACTGATAATGTTAACCAAATTAGATTGAATTCCAATAGAAATCCAACAAATTATAGTCAAAAATGTGATTTCCCTATATAAACTATAGTAAAGTTTACCCCCTCCCCAGGGGCAAACCCGAGACCCCTGGGTCATGAAATTCACAATTTTGGTAAAGCACCTTAAGACCCTTCCATCTATGAAGAGTGTTTGATTCCACTATATCTGAGAGTAGAGAAGAAGATTTTTTAAGTTTTAGTCAATTTGACCCTTTTTAGCCCCGCCCCTCAGGCCCCTTGGGGGTGGGGACCATATAATTCACAATTTTGGTTGACCTTTAGCCATAGAAGCTTCCTGCCAAATTTCATTGAATTTGGTTTAGGGGTTTTGGAGAAGAAGTCGAAAATGTAAATTGTTTACGGACGCACGACGGACGACGCACGACAACGGACAAAAGGGGTTTAGAATAGGTCACTTGAGACTTTGTCTCAGGTGACCTAAAAAGTGAGCAATACAGGCCCTCTAGTCCTCTTTATCAAGTGTAATATACGAGGTACCTCCCCTTACTGGATTTTGCCCATCTATTTATTGTATCTTATGCTTTAGCCACTTTCCAGGTTCATTGTTATATATGTATCATAGTACAAAAATGGTCATTTTAATAATTAGTGATATTTCAAGTATAGGTAAATTGTAGGAATATTTCAACATGAGACTATGAATTTATATTGTTTATATTTTATTACTAGACATTTGAATTAGCTTGGCAGTCAGTTTTATTAGAATCATATTGTATTTTAGAAGCTTTGATGTTTTTATTACTCAGCCAGGTAAACTGGATTAGCCTTAATTGAGTTGACACATATCTACCTGTGAACCCTCCAGCTGACAGGTGGTCACTCAACAGGCTCAATTAAAGTAATTGTAGGATAAACACTTTGAGACAGAATAGGGACTTTGTATGATTTACTACTGACCATAGCTGTTAGGTAATTGGTGTCAACATATCTTAATTACTATAGGCACCATCTAATAATTAAACTCCACCTCTTACTATTTTATTAACCAATGAAATTGAATGTTATAGTTTTGACTGTTTTGTAAAGAGTATAAATAGTTTTTAGAGAGAGAGGAGTACGAGTGCAGAAGGAGAGAGCAAGATTAGGACCCAAGTGAGTGTGAGGGTGCTGGCCTTTTACAAGGACCCGTAGACTCTGACCAATTTTGAAGTAGGGGCCAGCACCAGAGTGGACAATTTATAAAGAACTTCTGTATTGGTTGAACCTTAGTGAAATATTGATTCCAGTGAGTAAAAATAAATATTTAAGAAGAAGAGACTGTCTCCATATTGTTTCAAAGGAAATTACAGTTCACCACGGGGTTTATACGAAAGGGGTTTCATCAGGGTGTGGCTTATTCTACCAATGCTAATTCCCCAAACCAATAACTGTGTAGCCACATCCTGACGGACACACCCCACACAAGAAACACACACACCCCACAATCCCTCGTGGTGACATATGTATCCTACTTTTGTTTTTCTTGTCAATTATATCTTCATTACCCCACAAACATCTATAATCAATAAGAAAATGTAGATTGATAATTGACCCCGGCGGTGAATACCGACGAGTAACTTAACATTTACCTTCAATTTCAATCTCTTCTTCTTTGTTGGTTTTGCCAGTTGTGCAGCAAACTTTTCTTCTGTAAACATATGAAATTTTGATAAACATCATAATTATAAATTTGTTCATTTGTTATTTCCTGATTATCATCACCAGTCTACTTTGGTCAGATTAGACAGTATATCAATATATCACTTTGTGTCTATATAAATGTTTATAAAGTATATCATCTAGTTTAATGTTAACACAGCTATTTTACCATACACCTGTTTAATTTACCTGATAATTGGAAGTCCGGTCTAAGTATGTATCCGGAGCCTCCATTGTCCATGAACTTTCCATGAAGTAGTTGCATGGGTTCCCCACCTGTTGTCTGGAAGTTCAAGGCAACTGTAGGAGGAAACATCAGGTATGTTATTACATACAATACACATCTTAACAATAAATTTAGTCACATCATCTAAAACAAGCTGTTTTTGTCTTTCAAACATTTGAAGTCGAGGCTGAAGTATACTTACCCACTTGACAGCCAGCCGTCCACATAGGGACCGGGCTATAATTACTGGAGTCTGTCCGCGAGCCAGACGGGTAGGTCCTCACCAACATGTGATGGGAAAGTCGATTCACTCCTTTTATTTCATTGTTGACCATCTTGAGGACTTTGCTCTCTCCAAGTGACACAAAAATACCATCTGAACCAACATAACAGATTTGTTAGGTAATGTTATAATATGTTATATCACAAGGTACAGAGCCTCGTACAATATCCCAGGAGATATGTTATATATAATAAGGTACAGAGCCTCGTACAATATCCCAGGAGAGTGATTTACATAACCCTGGGAACATCTGAACAATATGGATATCCAGTATATTATGTCTGATTAATTTGTAGATATAATATACAGACTAAATAGATAACTGTCATGTCGTTATATAGCAAATTACAGCATATACCCTCTTAGAAAATCAAAAAAAAAAAAAATAGAATTACTAAATTTTCAAAATTGTAAAGATTTTCATATTTTGTATATTTTTCTTCGCTGAGAAAACACAGGTAAAATTACAGTGAATTTTACTCTCTTACTTGATGCAATGGATTCATCTATAGACTTGAAGCTGATGGCCTTCATGCCGACGGCATCCGAGAACTGTTTGGAAAGCTTGTGTTTGTTTTTGGCTTTACTCTTGACGTCCTCCTGACTCTCGGCCGCCTCATCCTCCTCATCACTCACCTCAGCTTCCTCTGTACTGTGACTCCATGGTAACTTCTTACCCTGTAGTATACAAGTAATGACTTTAGAGGAGGTCCACATAAAATAGTATCAACCTCATAGTGTCTGTCAAATTGTAGTGTACAAGTAATGACTTTAGAGGAGATCCATATAAAATTGTATCGACCACATAGTGCATGTCAAATTGTAGTGTACAAGTAATGACTTTAGGGGAGGGCCACATAAAATAGTATCGACCATATAGTGTCTGTCAAATTGTAGTGTACAAGTAATGACTTTACGGGGAGGGCCACATAAAATTGTATCGACCACATAGTGCATGTCAAATTGTAGTGTACAAGTAATGACTTTAGGGGAGGGCCACATAAAATTGTATCGACCACATAGTGCATGTCAAATTGTAGTGTACAAGTAATGACTTTACGGGAGGGCCATATAAAATAGTACCAACCACATAGTGTCTGTCAAATTGTAGTGTACAAGTAATGACTTTAGAGGAGGGCCACATAAAATGTATCGACCACATAGTGCCTGTCAAATTGTAGTGTACAAGTAATGACTTTAGGGGAGGGCCACATAAAATGTATCGACCACATAGTGCCTGTCAAATTGTAGTGTACAAGTAATGACTTTAGGGGAGGGCCACATAAAATTGTATCGACCACATAGTGCATGTCAAA
This sequence comes from Pecten maximus, assembly GCF_902652985.1. Taxonomy (NCBI): domain Eukaryota; kingdom Metazoa; phylum Mollusca; class Bivalvia; order Pectinida; family Pectinidae; genus Pecten; species Pecten maximus. Next base: position 3,217,353 of record NC_047024.1, on the reverse strand, counting down.
TTGTAGTGTACAAGTAATGACTTTAGGGGAGGGCCACATAAAATTGTATCGACCACATAGTGCATGTCAAATTGTAGTATACAAGTAATGACTTTAGAGGAGGTCCACATAAAATTGTACCGACCATATAGTGCATGTCCAATTGTAGTGTACAAGTAATGACTTTAGGGGAGGTCCACATAAAATAGTATCGACCACATAGTACCTGTCAAATTGTAGTGTACAAGTAATGACTTTAGAGGAGGTCCACATAAAATTGTATCGACCACATAGTGTCTGTCAAATTGTAGTATACAAGTAATGACTTTAGAGGAGGTCCACATAAAATTGTATCGACCACATAGTGCCTGTCAAATTGTAGTATACAAGTAATGACTTTAGAGGAGGTCCACATAAAATTGTATCGACCACATAGTGCCTGTCAAATTGTAGTGTACAAGTAATGACTTTAGAGGAGGTCCACATAAAACTGTATCGACCACATAGTACATGTCAAATTGTAGTGTACAAGTAATGACTTTAGAGGAGGTCCACATAAAACTGTATCGACCACATAGTACATGTCAAATTGTAGTATACAAGTAATGACTTTAGAGGAGGTCCACATAAAATTGTATCGACCACATAGTGCCTGTCAAATGGTAGTGTACAAGTAATGACTTTAGAGGAGGTCCACATAAAACTGTATCGACCACATAGTGCATGTCAAATTGTAGTGTACAAGTAATGACTTTAGAGGAGGTCCACATAAAACTGTATCGACCACATAGTGCATGTCAAATTGTAGTGTACAAGTAATGACTTTAGAGGAGGGCCACATAAAACTGTATCGACCACATAGTACCTGTCAAATTGTAGTGTACAAGTAATGACTTTAGAGGAGGGCCACATAAAATTGTATCGACCACATAGTGCATGTCAAATTGTAGTGTACAAGTAATGACTTTAGGGGAGGGCCACATAAAATTGTATCGACCACATAGTGCCTGTCAAATTCTAGTGTACAAGTAATGACTTTAGAGGAGGGCCATATAAAATTGTATCGACCACATAATGCATGTCAAATTGTAGTGTACAAGTAATGACTTTAGGGGAGGTCCACATAAAACTGTATCGACCACATAGTGCCTGTCAAATTGTAGTGTACAAGTAATGACTTTAGAGAAGGTCCACATAAAATTGTATCGACCACATAGTGCATGTCAAATTGTAGTGTACAAGTAATGACTTTAGAGGAGGGCCACATAAAATTGTATCGACCACATAGTGTCTGTCAAATTGTAGTGTACAAGTAATGACTTTAGAGGAGGCCCACATAAAACTGTATCGACCACATAGTGCCTGTCAAATTGTAGTGTACAAGTAATGACTTTAGGGGAGGGCCACATAAAACTGTATCGACCACATAGTGCATGTCAAATTGTAGTGTACAAGTAATGACTTTAGAGGAGGGCCACATAAAATTGTATCGACCACATAATGCATGTCAAATTGTAGTGTACAAGTAATGACTTTACGGGAGGGCCACATAAAATTGTATCGACCACATAGTGCCTGTCAAATTGTAGTGTACAAGTAATGACTTTAGAGGAGGGCCACATAAAACTGTATCGACCACATAGTGCATGTCAAATTGTAGTGTACAAGTAATGACTTTAGGTGAGGGTCAGATAAAATTGTATCGACCATATAGTACCTGTCAAATTGTAGTGTACAAGTAATGACTTTGGGGAGGGCCACATAAAATTGTATCGACCACATAGTGCATGTCAAATTGTAGTGTACAAGTAATGACTTTGGGGAGGGACACATAAAATTGTATCGACCACGTAGTGCCTGTCAAATTGTAGTATATAAGTAATGACTTTAGGGGAGGGCCACATAAAATTGTATCAACCACATAATGCATGTCAAATTGTAGTGTACAAGTAATGACTTAAGGGAGAGCCACATAAAATTGTATCGACCACATAGTGCATGTCAAATTGTAGTGTACAAGTAATGACTTTACGGGAGGTCCACATAAAATTGTATCGACCACATAGTGCCTGTCAAATTGTAGTGTACAAGTAATAACATTAGGGGAGGTCCACATAAAATTGTATCTACCACATAGTACATGTCCAATTGCAGTGTACAAGTAATGACTAAAGGCGATTTGGTTTGGTATATTTTGTTTACCATATCATATTAACAGCCAGGGTCATTTAAGGACGTGCCTAGTTTTGGAGGTGGAGGAAAGTCGGAGTACCCGAAGAAAAACCACTGACCTAGGGTCAGTACCAGGCAACTGCCCCATGTGGGTTTCGCACTCGCAACCCAGAGGTAGAGGGCTAGTGATAAAGGGACATGCACATTAACCTCTCGGCTACCGCGGCCCAGTGGTGGAGGGCTAGTGATAAAGGGACATGCACATTAACCTCTCGGCGACCAACTTTTGGTGAGAGCCACATATAAATTATATCGACAACATGGTCAATGTCAAATCGCAGTGTACCAATAATACCAATAAGGATTACAAATTGCAATACATTTCGTATTTTAATGCAGATTTTTTGGTTAACGTTATACAGCTGTAATACTTTCTTCATTAAAAATGCTCCAAAGTGACTGTAATTGTCAATGAGCCATAAAACAATACAACAGCCATCCTGTATGAAAGTGAGGATTTTACCATATCAATCGTGTGGTAAGACCAATGGGCGCATTACAGAACAATGACTATCTCTGGTTGGCTGTAGTACAATAAATGTACAGGCTTACAATGGGCTTATTATCAGATAAATACGGTATAGATGTACCTTAAGGATAATTTTTCCCATCAAATCGGCAGGAGATGGAACCTTTTCTGGTAGTTCTGTAGGAGCATACACTAAATCTGGAAAATAAAAAGTTAATACACAGTCATATATAATCAACAGAGATGAATTGCATGGTCGTGGTATCCGAGATTGGCTTAGTCATAAGAAGTCATTAGAAAAGTGAGTTTTACCTCCTAGAATGCTACGTATATGTTTGACTGAAGTCATAAGAAAAGTGAGTCTTACCTCCTAGAATGCTACGTATATGTTTGTCTGAAGTCATTAGAAAAGTGAGTCTTACCTCCTAGAATGCTGGGTATATGTTTGGCTGAAGTCATAAGAAAAGTGAGTCTTACCTCCTAGAATGCTGCGTATATGTTTTGCCATGACCGTCTGCTGCTTTATAGAACAATGGTTTTCTATGGACAAGATCACTGGGTAACTGAAAAACACAAAAAGAAAAAAAGTTATTTAACAGTTTCTGAATGAATAAATTCACGACATTTTATGTAGGTATCTACAGACATTGTTTGTGTTATAAAGATCTACAGGATCGGTCATGAGGAATTTCATAAACAAGTTTAATAATTTGATATGTCACTCACCTAAGAATTCTATCTACGACATATAACTCACATTTTTGAGAATATCAGTGAAAACTCTATAGTTAATCTCTATAATGATTAAGACAGACAAACGATTGGGTGGTTAGTTTTTCTCTACATTGATAATTGTGTGACATCGTAGTTATTGTAAGGTCATAAAAGTGACTTCATAGTAGTGTTATTACACATATCTTATGATGCCATTATGACATGGCTGAATTACACGGTACAAAAGAACTTTTGTGATAAACACTAACAAAAAATGTTTTATTGTGAACTAAAGGAATAATTACAGTATTGGTTTAGGGAAAGATTCCTGGTGATAAGAGGGCTGGTATCATTTCCTGGTCAGACGGTTATAAATATTTATCATTGTCAAAAAGCGAATTTAGATTCTGTGCAGAGCTTTCAAACAATCTTGGATAATTTATATTTAGGATAAACAGACAAATTTACAAGCAGATAATTAAAAAATAGAATTCAAACCAAAATGAAAAACAATAGATATTTCACACATCTACAAATATTTTTCGAGTTTTCAATAGTGAGTCTATTATAAAGCCATACTCAGTAATAATATTACTGACATTCTGTGGAAATTGAAATACTAATCATTTTGTAGGCTAGGTAAAAAGCAGAGTTAATTCATACGGAAAAGCAAGAGATGTGCATAGCAAAATCACTACCAAACAGCTAATTATAAACAATGATTATCTATATATTAAAACAATTATGAAAAACCTACAAATCATATTAATGAGATTAAAGGTAAGGTGGCCCATATTAATGACAAATCAGATGTTTCAGAATCTTGTTTTGATAATTATAATACATGTGTATTTCAGCAGGAGTTCTGCTCTTAGGTCCGCAATGGAAAGTTATCTGCCCTTGACCAATACCCTATAGCTTTTAATAGACGCAATTCTACAAAAATGGGTAGATTTGATGTTCCTCAAACATTAATTATCTCCCCTTGATCAATTCTCTACAGCTTGAATTAAACCATTTATAAATAGAACTGTTCCTCAATAGTAAAATATCTTTCCTTCACCAACATTCTAAAATATTCTTAAGCTTCAATTATTATTCCTTAAAGAAAGGTATTTTTTTTTGTCCTTGTTGACTTTAATACACATTAAATGTCTGTAAACCTTACACACTCAATGACATTTATATACTCTGTCAGAAGCTATTCACATGTTTGGTGGATATAAGATGTACAATATATCTAACAATATGGTTTATATTATCTTGTGCTGTAGATCAACTTTATTTTTAATCATATTCAGTGAGTGTTTGAAATCTCCATTTAAGATTCTGTAAAAGTGACAGAATAAAAAGTGCCATGACTTTTAGTTTTATCAATATCACAACAAATCATGGCTGTCTTACCTGTACAGTCGATGCTAATTAATTAATATTAAGTGATAATTAAAAATCAAATTGTCAGCTTTTGTTACTGATATAGCCAAGATCACACCACAAAGATGTGTAAGTACACCCCTCGATCCCGTCACAATATCAATTGGAACTGATTCATTTAACCTGGTATTCATAGAAATACCGTTCCCTGTGTGTGAAACTAGTCCTGACAGTCCATTAGTGGTACCTATACTAACATGTCACATTACACGTGAGTGGAGCAGAGTTCAGCTGATAATATTTATGCAATAGAGAAATTTAAATGAAAACAGACATACACAAAATAAAAACCTAATTAAAAACCTATCTTTCAATCTGTGTCCTTAAAACAGGTAAATTTACAATTTAAAAGTTTAAAACAGATTCCATAGCTAATTGGTCAAACTGGCCTCAAAGTCTAATCGATACACTGTCCTCCAAAAGATGCTTCACCTATTATGTCTAAATGTTTACACAAGAAAATAAAATGTGGCAATTTCTTAATTTAATTCATTTTAGCAATAACTGTACTCAATCTGAAAAGAAAAATATCATGACAAAAAATCATCCACATTTTGATGTTTTTTTCACCTTACAATAATTCGTACATATTACTGTTAATATTATGGCAACTGGTCATAGGTATTGCTATATATCCCATAGTGAAATTGCTTTTACTGAATTACAAAAAAAATGTCTGAACAGTTTTAACAATATAGGACTTCTAGATGAAAGTGTATGAGATCTAAAACAAACAGAAAAAACACAACAGCAAGTGTCATCCTAGTACAAAATCAAATACATCACTAGTCTTGATCAAATTAACTCTTGTGATCCTAAGACAAAACCAAATATAGCAAAATACTAATCAAGGTCATGTTAACTCTTGTTAACTCTTGTGATCCTAAGAAAAAACCAAATACAGCAAAATACTAATCAAGGTCATGTTAACTCTTGTGATCTTAAGAATTTATACCAAATATGGAAAATCAGTAGTCAATGTCATGTTAGTTCTTGTTTTAATGCATATGGAACACCTGAAGTTTTAAGTTAAAATAATCTACTTCTAATATCAAGTATTTTACAACTTCCCAACACTGTTAAACTTGCACAAAGACAGAACAACCCACATGTGAGAGGAACAACAACCCACACACATGTGAGAGAGAGAGAGAGAGAGAAAAAAACAGGTAGAAATGAATGAAGGATGGTAGGATTTACCTTCTGTCCCCTTGATCCCTTCTGAAGAGTAAAAGCATGCACAAAACACATAACGTTACATAATCAGCCCGCATGTGTCACAATGCTCAGTATCGTTAGTATAGTCTATATCATATAAATTACATAATCAGCCCGTATGTGTCACAATGCTCAGTATCGTTAGTATAGTCTATATCATATAAATACACAAAAGGAGGCAATTTCAAATTAAGTTCAGCATCTTTCCATTATTATTGAAATGAAAATGAAATGACTACACTAAGAGATATAATGTAGGTTACAGGAAAACTAAGGTAAAGCTGTAACCTTTGATATACACTTTATAGTCACTGATCTACAGTATAGATATATATATCCTGAAACTCGGCACAGAAAGAGAGAATGAGATGGGACTTCTACAAATCCAAGGCATGCTATCAGGTTCAATCAAGTGAGAGATTATATATAGGTGTGATGTATATAATGTATATAAAGGAATTAAACAGATCATAGACAATAGATCTAGGGGTATCTCTAAGTCAGTAGTTACCTAGGTATCAGGGGTCACCTATAAATTAGTAGTTACCTAGGTATCAGGGGTCACCTATAAATTAGTAGTTACCTAGGTATCAGGGGTCACCTATAAATCAGTAGTTACCTAGGTATCAGGGGTCACCTATAAATCAGTAGTTACCTAGGTATCAGGGGTCACCTATAAATCAGTAGTTACCTAGATATCAGGGGTCACCTATAAATCAGTAGTTACCTAGATAACAGGGGTCACCTATAAATCAATAGTTACCTAGGTATCAGGGGTCACCTATAAATCAGTAGTGACCTAGATATCAGGGGTCACCTATAAATCAGTAGTTACCTAGGTATCAGGGGTCACCTATAAATCAGTAGTTACCTAGATATCAGTGGTCACCTATAAATTAGTAGTTACCTAGGTATCAGGGGTCACCTATAAATCAGTAGTTACCTAGATATCAGGGGTCACCTATAAATCAGTAGTTACCTAGGTATCAGTGGTCACCTATAAATTAGTAGTTACCTAGGTATCAGGGGTCACCTATAAATCAGTAGTTACCTAGATATCAGGGGTCACCTATAAATCAGTAGTTACCTAGATATCAGGGGTCACCTATAAATCAGTAGTTACCTAGATATCAGGGGTCACCTATAAATCAGTAGTTACCTAGATTTCAGGGGTCACCAATAAATCAGTAGTTACCTAGATATCAGGGGTCACCTATAAATCAGTAGTTACCTAGATAACAGGGGTCACCTATAAATCAGTAGTTACCTAGATATCAGGGGTCACCTATAAATCAGTAGTTACCTAGATATCAGGGGTCACCTATAAATCAGTAGTTACCTAGATATCAGGGGTCACCAATAAATCAGTAGTTACCTAGATATCAGGGGTCACCTATAAATCAGTAGTTACCTAGATATCAGGGGTCACCTATAAATCAGTAGTTACCTAGATATCAGGGGTCACCTATAAATCAGTAGTTACCTAGATTTCAGGGGTCACCAATAAATCAGTAGTTACCTAGATATCAGGGGTCACCTATACATCAATAGTTACCTAGATATCAGCGGTCACCTATAAATTAGTGGTGACCTAGATATCAGGGGTCACCTATAAATTAGTGGTGACCTAGATATCAGGGGTCACCTATAAATCAGTAGTTACCTAGATATCAGGGGTCACCTATAAATTAGTGGCTACCTAGGTATCAGGGGTCAACTTTAAATCAGTAGTGACCTAGATAACAGGGGTCACCTATAAATCAGTAGTTACCTAGATTTCAGGGGTCACCAATAAATCAGTAGTTACCTAGATATCAGGGGTCACCTATACATCAATAGTTACCTAGATATCAGGGGTCACCTATAAATCAGTAGTTACCTAGATATCTGGGGTCACCTATAAATTAGTAGTTACCTAGATATCAGGTGGTCACCTATAAATCAGTAGTTACCTAGATATCAGGGGTCACCTATAAATCAGTAGTTACCTAGATATCAGCGGTCACCTATAAATTAGTGGTGACCTAGATATCAGGGGTCACCTATAAATTAGTGGTGACCTAGATATCAGGGGTCACCTATAAATCAGTAGTAACCTAGATATCAGGGGTCACCTATAAATTAGTGGCTACCTAGGTATCAGGGGTCAACTTTAAATCAGTAGTGACCTAGATAACAGGGGTCACCTATAAATCAATAGTTACCTAGGTTTCAGGGGTCACCTATAAATTAGTGGTGACCTAGATACCAGGGGTCACCTATAAATTAGTGGTGACCTAGATACCAGGGGTCACCTATAAATTAGTGGCTACCTAGATATCAGGGGTCACCTATAAATAAGTAGTTTCTCATTCTGAAGTTACACACCAACTTTCACCAACATCTACCTCTAGGTAGGTGTTAGATGGCCTGTGATCATTAGTTACTGAGGGTTAGTAGTTAACTAGGGGCTGACCATGCATTTGTATCTACAGCAGTTCTAGGTCACCCACACTTTGATAACAGCATGCTGTATTGATATTAAGACAATGAAGATTTCTCATTTCAGTCCCTTTCTACCTACAAATACTCCTGTATAGTATACATATCTTTATTCAGCTGTGAAATCTACTGTTGAGATATGTACTGAGGACAGACTGGTGAAATAGAACTACAGTAGCTATGTGTTAAAGAAGCTTTCTTGATTGATAGGATAATTACTATGATCATATACAAGGATCAGCTGTTGATAGAGATGGTAGTCCGGTTGATTTCCGAAACATGGACAAAGTAATCAAGTATGTGGTACCTGGTAACTATGGGAACCCCTGAGTTACCATACACACTCCTACAACCATTAGGATAATGTCTCATAGAAACCAGTTCTACTGTTCCTACTTACGGTGAGGAGTGGAAGGCATAGTCCTTTATGGCACCGATCACATCACGGAACAGAATCTTAGAGGTGAGGGTATAACCATGGTAAATCACAGGCTCGTCATCTGGTCCATCCCAACAATCAACTGTAAATAAACAACAAAACTAACTAATGTGTAACCATGGTAACTCACTTGTCATCTGGTCCGTCCCAACAATCAACTGTAAATAAACAACATAAATAACTAATGTGTAACCATGGTAACTCAGGCTCCTCATCTGGTCCGTCCCAACAATCAACTGTAAATAAACAACATCACTAACTAATGGACATATTTAGTAATTTAAGGTACAAAATATATTTGCCCTGATATTTATAAAAGGTTTGAAGTTTATTTACAGTAAAGCATGAAAACTAACAAAACTAGAAAATGTCTGTAAGACACAAATGCCCATGCAGCTATGTGACCTTGGCATACAGTTTGTCTAATATCTGTGAAAGAATTAAGTGGCTAAGGGATTTAAGTAAATCAATTGATGATTTTCTATATATAGCAAGTAAGGCCTTGACCTTGACACTCTGAAGCACATGTTGTTCGATGTATGCTCACATTCTTGACCTTTGTGTATTTAACAAAATCTGTCAAAGATTTAAGTTACTGGGTGTTAAAATTGAATTGAGACAGGACAGGACAGTGTCTATGAAGTCATTTTGACCTTGGAACCCTGAAGTACAAAAACTAATGTTCAGGGTATTTTGTATGTATAAGCTGTGTTTGGTGTATTAACTTTCATCAAAATCTTTAAGAAATATGATGAAACTACCATGATGACATTGAATTCGTTGATATTTTTTTTTTTTTCATATTTAGCAAAGGTAACCTTCTGCCATCTTGAATCCTGTACCAGGATTTTTTTTTTAAATGAACATTGTCATGTAATCATCCCCCTTACCAAGTTTCATTGTGATTAGCTTTAAATAGAACTAGAGTTATTACTGGATATGTTTTCAGCTAATCAGAGGATAATAAATTGCAGCCATTTAGATTTCTTATCAAATGAACACTGCAATTGTTTCAGTATAACCCAACCACATGTACATAAACTGTACCAATTTTCATTAAAATTGGACATTATCTAAATATTGACCAATCAGAAGCCTCCATTTGGGGGCCATCTTGAATCACTATTCGGCGTTTTATTTCTTCATTCTTCATTCTACATAATACTTATGGTATACTTCAGGTGAGGATCACATTGACAGTTCCTGAGATTAGCTAGTTAGATTGTGTCGGACGCAACAGGACACAACAGAACACTGTAGAATGGGACAGGACAGAATACATATATACCATTAACATCTGTGCAGCATATCATGTTACAGGATCATAGATAAATTATCATGTTAGCCAGAAAATCTTAGAATTTGAAGTCATTTACTTACGTTCGACACAGCGACAGCCACGTGACAGAGCAGTGATATAGGCCTCCACACGACTGGGACCCTTCAGTTGATCTTCCACTAGATATCTGTAAAGTTACAATCAGATATCTGTAAGGTTACAACCAGATATCTGTAAGGTTACAACCAGATATCTGTAAAGTTACAACCAGATATCTGTAAAGTTACAATCAGATATCTGTAAGGTTACAACCGGGTAACTGTAAGGTTACAATCAGATATCTGTAAAGTTACAACCAGATATCTGTAAAGTTACAATCAGATATCTGTAAGGTTACAACCAGATATCTGTAAGGTTACAACCAGATATCTTTAAGGTTAGAATCAGATATATGTAAAGTTATACAACCTGATATATGTAAGGTTAGAATCAGATATCTGTAAGGTTACAACCAGGTATCTGTAAGGTTAGAATCAGATATCTGTAAAGTTACAACCAGATATCTGTATGGTTACTATCAGATATCTGTAAGGTTACAAACAGATATCTGTAAGGTTACAACCATATATCTAAGGTTACAACCAGATATTTGTGAGGTTACAATCAGATATCTGTAAAGTAACAACCAGATATCTCTAAAGTTACAACCAGATATCTGTAAAGTTACAACCAGATATCTGTAAAGTAACAATAAGATATCTAAGGTTACAACCATATATCTGTAAGGTTACAATAATATCTTATATTTGTGAGGTTACAACTAGATATCTGTATGGTTACAATAATATCTTAAAGGTTACAACCAGATATTTGTGAGGTTACAACCTGATATCTTCAAGGTTACAACCAGATATCTGTAAGGTTACAACCAGATATCTGTAAGGTTACAACTAGATATCTGTAAAGTTACATCTGTAAGGTTACAACCATATATCTGTAAAGTTACAATAAGATATCTGTAAAGTTACAATAAGATATCTGTAAGGCTACAATAAGATATCTGTAAGGCTACAATCAGATATTTTTAAGGATACAACCAGATATCTGTTAAGTTAAAACCAGATATCTTTACATTGTTAACAAGTGAAAACAAAGGCAGTACTTACTTTTAATGAACAAATCTACACTGAGATTCTGATGCTGTAGGACATAATATTTGATAAACAAGAGATCCCAGAGGGATCTTGGCGCCCACCATTGAATGATCTTTATAGGTTCCATGTCAGATTGATCTTTTCTCTACTTTTCCCTTCCTCTAAGTCTTACTAATCTGTGTAAGTTCAGAAACAGCCCTCTAGTACTTTTCAAACAAGGGGAACCTATATATAAAATTTAAGATTTAGCGATAATGGCTGTCTGTTGTTTTCGGATTGGTCCCAAAATGCAACACCAGGGACCAAGGGGAACCTACATATGAAATTTGAGAAAGATCCCTTCAGTACCTTCTGTAAAATAGCGATAACAAACTTCAATTGTCAAAATACAAGATGGCTGCCTGTTGGGGAGGTTGTTTTCTGACTGGTCTCAAAATCCAATATGCATAACTAGGCACAGAGGGCAACCTCCAAATGAAATTTCAGAAAGATCCCTTCAGCAATTTCTGATAAAGAGCGATAACAAACTTCAATTGTCAAAATCCAAGATGGCTGCCTGTCGGCCATGTTGTTTTCCTATTGGTCCCAAGATGCAATATGCAGAACTACAAACCAAGGGAAACTTACAAAAATGTTTCAGAAAGATCCCTTCAGTACTTTCTTAAAAATAGCGATAACAAACTTCAATTGTCAAAATCCAAGATGGCTGCCTGTCAGCCATGTTGTTTTCTGATTGGTCTCAAAATGCAATATGCATAACTAGGCACCGAGGGGAACCTACATATGAAATTTGAGAAAGATCCCTTCAGCACTTTCTTAGAAATAGCGATAATAAGTTTCAATTGTCAAAATCTAAGATGGCTGCCTGTCGGCCATGTTGTTTTCCGATTGGTCTCAAAATGTAATATGCATAACTAGGCACCAAGGGAAACATACATATAAAAATTTGAGAAAGATCCCTTCAGTACTTTCTCAGAAATAGCGATAACAAACTTCAATTGTCAAAATCCAAGATGGCTGCCTGTCGGCCATGTTGTTTTCTGATAGGTCTCAAAATGTAATATGCATAACTAGGCACCATGGGGAGCCTACATATGAAATTTGAGAAAGATCCCTTTAGTACTTTCTCAGAAATAGCGATAACAAACTTCAATTATCAAAATCCAAGATGGCTGCCTGTCGGCCATGTTGTTTTCCGATTGGTCTCAAAATGTAATATGCATAACTAGGCACCAAGGGGAACCTACATATGAAATTTGAGAAAGATCCCTTCAGTACTTTCTCAGAAAGAGCGATAACAAACTTCAATTATCAAAATCCAAGATGGCTGCCTATCGGCCATGTTGTTTTCCGATTGGTCTCAAAATGTAATATGCATAACTAGGCACCAAGGGGAGCCTACATATGGAATTTGAGAAAGATCCCTTCAGTACTTTCTCAGAAATAGCGATAACAAACTTCAATTATCAAAATCCAAGATGGCTGCCTGTCGGCCATGTTGTTTTCCGATTGGTCTCAAAATGTAATATGCATAACTAGGCACCAAGGGGAGCCTACATATGAAATTTGAGAAAGATCCCTTCAGTCCTTTCTCAGAAATAGCGATAACAAACTTCAATTATCAAAATCCAAGATGGCTGCCTGTCGGCCATGTTGTTTTCCGATTGGTCTCAAAATGTAATATGCATAACTAGGCACCAAGGGGAACCTACCTATGAAATTTGAGAAAGATCCCTTCAGTACTTTCTCAGAAAGAGCGATAACAAACTTCAATTATCAAAATCCAAGATGGCTGCCTATCGGCCATGTTGTTTTCCGATTGGTCTCAAAATGTAATATGCATAACTAGGCACCAAGGGGAGCCTACATATGGAATTTGAGAAAGATCCCTTTAGTACTTTCTCAGAAATAGCGATAACAAACTTCAATTATCAAAATCCAAGATGGCTGCCTATCGGCCATGTTGTTTTCCGATTGGTCTCAAAATGTAATATGCATAACTAGGCACCAAGGGGAGCCTACATATGAAATTTGAGAAAGATCCCTTTAGTACTTTCTCAGAAATAGCGATAACAAACTTCAATTATCAAAATCCAAGATGGCTGCCTGTCGGCCATGTTGTTTTCCGATTGGTCTCAAAATGTAATATGCATAACTAGGCACCAAGGGGAGCCTACATATGAAATTTGAGAAAGATCCCTTCAGTACTTTCTCAGAAATAGCGATAACAAACTTCAATTGTCAAATTCCAAGATGGCTGCCTGTCGGCCATGTTGTTTTCCGATTGGTCTCAAAATGCAATATGCATAACTAGGCACCAAGTGGAGCCTACATATGAAATTTGAGAAAGATCCCTTCAGTACTTTCTCAGAAATAGCGATAACAAACTTCAATTGTCAAAATCCAAGATGGCTGCCTGTCGGCCATGTTGTTTTCCGATTGGTCTCAAAATGCAATATGCATAACTAGGCACCAAGGGGAACCCACATATGAAATTTGAGAAAGACCCCTTCAGTAGTTTCTGAGGATTAGCGATAACAAGAATTGTTTACGGACGGACGGAGGGACGGACGGACGGAGGGACGGACGGACGGAGGGACGGACGGACGGACGGACGTACCCACATACTGACCTTAGGTGGAACTTATCTTAAGTGGTACGGTTCTTAAGTGGTAAAATTCTAAAGCGGTATTTTATTAAGCTCAATAATTGCTTAAATGGTATAAAAATAATTAAGTTCAACGATATCTTAAGCAGAACAAATGGACAGTGGCGCCCTCTATCACAATGTGTATTGTCCGTCTTAAGAGGTAACATATATAAATTAACATTTTGAATAAAGAAATTAAAAGAATTTATTCAACAGCAAGGTTTGTAATTTATAATTATTAAAATAAAATCTTTCTCTGCAATATTTATAGTGTGAAATAACTTTATTCATGATTTAAAGAAATGAAAGAATTTTTGCTGCAGAGACGATGCTATATTGAATAACAGTAAGCTAAAATATGACTAATTAATCCAAAATAAAATTGAATAACTTTCTTTAATTTCTTTAATTGTAATTTTCAAAATACCACAAGACATGGACTCTTGACTACTAGAACCATTAATGTGTCCATTTAAGTCTAATACTACCACACAAGACATGGACTCTTGACCACTAAAGAAACAAGAATGTGTCCATTTTAGTCAAATACTACCACACAAGACATGGACTCTTGACCACTAAAGAAACCTCAATGTGTCCATTCTAGTCAAATACTACCACACAAGACATGGACTCTTGACCACTAAAGAAACCTCAATGTGTCCATTCTAGTCTAATACTACCACACAAGACATGGACTCTTGACCACTAAAGAAATCTCAATGTGTCCATTCTAGTCAAATACCACCACATAAGACATGGACTCTTGACCACTAAAGAAACCTCAATGTGTCCATTCTAGTCAAATACTACCACACAAGACATGGACTCTTGACCACTAAAGAAACCTCAATGTGTCCATTCTAGACAAATACCACCTCACAAAACATGGACTCTTGACCACTAAAGAAACCTCAATGTGTCCATTCTAGTCATATACTACCACACAAGACATGGACTCTTGACCACTAAAGAAACAAGAATGTGTCCATTCTAGTCAAATACTACCACAAAAGACATGGACTCTTGACCACTAAAGAAACCTCAATGTGTCCATTCTAGTCTAATACCACCACACAAGACATGGACTCTTGACCACTAAAGAAACCTCAATGTGTCCATTCTAGTCAAATACTACCACACAAGACATGGACTCGTGACCACTAAAGAAACCTCAATGTGTCCATTCTAGTCAAATACTACCACACAAGACATGGACCCGTGACCACTAAAGAAACCTCAATGTGTCCAATCTAGTCAAATACTACCACACAAGACATGGACCCGTGACCACTAAAGAAACAAGAATGTGTCAATTCTAGTCAAATACTACCACACAAGTCATGGACTCTTGACCAGAGAAACCTTAATGTGTCCATTCTAGTCTAATATACCACCAAGAAATGGACGTGCCATAAAGAA